>NC_056760.1:27500000-27800000 GCF_018687715.1 Carya illinoinensis
GCAGTCGAGCGTTTGAATCTGCCTGAATTCGCTCGAGCGGCCAAAAGCCTCCGCTCGAGCGAACTTGTAAAATCTGCAATATGAAATTTTGCAAGCCATCAGAATGCTTTGTCCCCTTTCACTTTAGGTAGGACCCTCACAGTATGCCAATGCTAAGGATCTTTGGTTCTGAGCATGCAAATGTCAAGGACCTTTTGCTTCAAAGCTTTTTTTGAAGGACGATTTTCTAGGGGTGGCAATATGTGATATAATCTATGAATCCAACACGAATACGACACAAAATTAGCTGGTTTGGATTTGATATAAATGAATTCGGGTTAAAGTCACCCATTACGACACAATTAATAAATATGTCAATCATTTTAACTCGAAATCAATCCGCAATAACATGTTTAAATTTTATTTCACAATTATAATTTTATTATATTGATATTTCTCAATATGTCTATATTTTTATTGTTGGGATTGTAATTCTTGACCTAAACTCATATTTGTTATTGTTTTGATTGTAATATTGGTTTTATTATAGGTTAAAATCTGAAAATTATTAATATGTTTTATTAGTAGGTAGTCTTAATTTTTATTTTTATTTTTTTAGATATTGTGGCTGGCAACATATATAGATTTTAGCTTTTATGTTATGTAAGTTAGTTCAACCCATTCATATAAAACGGTTTAAAAGGAGTTGTGTCGTGTTGACCAATTTTTAATTGATTATTAAACGGGTAAAAGTAAATGATATAACACAACCTGTTATTTAAACGTGTCATGTTAGAATTTGAAAGTTTGGCACGTTTAGCTTAACAGACCATGTTCAGGTTGACTGATGTAGTTGAATGTTTATGACTCAACACAACACAAAGAGACTCACAAATACAAATTGTCAACCCTATGATTTTCCTAGCAATCCCATCTATAAAATTGACAAATGTCCAAAGCAAAGTAGACTATGTTTGAGTGCTCTAAAAACAAATCTCAACCATTTGAGTTCCCTCGGCATCTCTTCTACCACCATTGGCACATAAGGTCTCATTCGAAGCATTTGAGGTTTGAAGCATAGGTAACTTTGGATTAATGGACTGGAATGGTGGCGACAGAGAGTTCATATTGGGTTTGCCATGACAACCTTGTTGGTTGTTTTTTTTTTTTTTCTTACTTCGCATTTATGCTCTTAGTTTTCAAGTTCCTCTTGCTTGTATATTGTACTTTGCAACTGCTATGTTTCTTTCCCTAAGCTTGCAACTAATGCGTTGTTGTTATAATTACTATTACATAAATAATTACCACATTATATTCCATTAGCATTAGTCTGGGTAAAATGTCTGTTGTTTTTTGTTGTTTAAACCTTAATGGACAACTAGTATCTCTAACATCTTTTGCTACCAAAACACAGCATCTCACATCCCACTACTGAGAGATGAACATAATTAACTATTGGTTGGAGTGAACAAGCTAGTGTTTTTCACATGGAATGATTATTACATTAGCATCCAAAACCTACTACCTATTTATTCTTTCTCTTCATTCTGAACTTTTCCACCATCAGAACTTTCTTCTTGTTGGTGGTCTCCCTTTCTCCCGAAGAACGTGGGGACATAATATTTTCTTATCCTTGTAGGATACCACATTCTCTTCCGCCTTGGTTGAACTAGACTCAAGCTGTAATCCTGCAAACTTGTGCTCAAAGTCATCTAAATGGTGCAAGAATGGATTCATATGGTCATCACTTGGGGATAGTACACGCGTCACCAATTTCAGATATTTTTTAACTACAAGGTTATTCCACCATGCATCCACATTGACTCGAAAGTCATCATAGCTACTATTTACCAATGTATATCCTCTTTAAGTCCTTCCTCCATCGATCCAATATATATTTCTTTGGCAGCACATAAATGTGCTTCATTTGATAGACTTTAAATGCATGCCTACAGATAATCCCCATCATCTCAAATAGGGCACACACGCATTTAACTTCACATTCATCTACGTTATAGTAAACTAAGTACTTGACAATTTTTACATGCTTATCAAAGGTGGAAATGCAACTTTGCATGCTGACAAATGTACAATTACATAAAATCATCCCCCAAACTTCTCGTTGGACCTCTTTAAACTTTGCATATGTGTACAATGATTGAAACTACCTCTCAATTACTCATGGGAATACGCATGGTGTCATTTGGTTGTAAGAATGGAAATCAGCCGTCTTTTCCACCTCCATCTTCATTCTCAGAGAATTGTCAAATTGATAAAAAAAATTCTTTCAATGTCGTACTGGAATGCACAAACCCGTCGAAAAAGGTGTTCATGCTTTCAGACCCATTGTGTAGTACTCATACCAGCCTAGAATACACCTTTCAAGTAAACTGGTACCCAAAATTACCTCACGCTGTACAATCTTGCAACCATGCATTATCAGTACGGTCATACTTATGAAGTAGTTGCCCCCCACTTCTCCTCAAATTCTTCACAACAATGTGTATCATAAAGTGCACTCGAAATGGCAATCTCAAGCCTGCATTGTATTCCAAGTGGGATCCCAATTTCTCTGTCATACAAGTCTAGCATCCTTTGAATATATTCATCCTCTGACTTTATTCATCTAAACATCTATGAGATCTAAAAACTACTTTTGTGGGCTGAAAGTACTAAGATTGTCAACAAGATCAATAGTGGTCAACACCCATACCCCATTTACTAAGTGAGCATTTACTTTCACCTTACAATCTACTTTAATTGTTGGTCGTGGCTTTGATAAATTACTGTGGTTAGGCTAGTACCTATCATTGCGTGTACAGCCAATCGTCACATACTTCACACTCTCATCTTGCTCTCTTTGTCCTTTTTGTGATAGCACCAAAACCCTCTTATTTGGCATATCATTTGTAATAGGCTAGAACATCTTTATCAATGGCAAACTGCATACCAGATTTTGGAGGCTTAACTCATTCATCATCATTTGATATTTCATTCGTCCCCTCCACATCCAACTTTATATTTACGTTGGATGAAGTTTCTGAAAATGAAGATTGTATGGTTGGGATTAGCATTTCTATTATATATAGGAGATGTTAAGTTGAAGTCTATAAAAGCCTACCTCCAACATCCTTTTCACTTTCAACACTAAATGGCGTAGTTGATCAATCACTTGTGCAATGTGGGTAAGGCATAGTTGGTATGTAGGGTGGCATAGTTGAATGCTAAAATTACCCAGTCTGTTAGAAAGACTCGGTAGTACACACGTACAATAAAACTTTGTTAAAACGTGAAAGAATACTACTACCTGGATCATATCTTAAACTCGTCTCAACTCTTCTAGATTACCTAATGGAAGGTAGGGCATTGTTGTAACAAAAGGTGGCATCTCCGGATGCTAAAATTACACATTGTGCTACTCAATTTGGAAAGTACAACAAACGTACAAGAAAATACCATTAAAAGATTGAAATTGAATTACATGGGTTGTATCTTGATATCATTTCAACTCCTCCGGATTACCCAATGGAGGGTAGGGCATGGTCGTAACAAAGGATGGCATCCTCAAATGTTGAAATTACACACTGTTATTCAGTTTGGAAAGTACGGATGTACAAGAAAAAACCATTAAAAGAGTCAAATCGAACTACATGAGTCCTATCTTGACATCACCTCAACTCCTCTAGATTACCCCATGAAGGGTAGGGCATGGTCGTAACAAAGGTTGGCATCCCCAGATGCTGAAATTACATACTGTGTTATTCAGTTTGGAACGTACGGACGTACAAGAGAAAACCATTAAAAGAGTGAAATTGAACTACTTGGGTCATATCTCAACATCGCCTAAACTCCTCCAAATTACCCGACGAAGGGTACGACATGGTCGTAACAAAGGGTGGTATCCCCAGATGCTGAAACTAAACACTATGTTATTTAGTTTGGAAAGTATGGACATACAAGAAGAAACCATTAAAAGAGTGAAATTGAACTACCTTGGTCATATTTTGACCTCGTTTCAACTCATCCAGATTACTCGATAGAAGGTAGAGCATGGTTGGTCCAAAGGATGGCATTGTCGGATGCTCCAATTACCGATTATGTTAGAAAGACTCGAATGCATGCACGTAAAAAGATCAACATAATTAAAAATCAAAGCATATGGATATGTATTTGGAGGCATCATATATTGGGTAGTATGGATGTACAAGACCATAATATCCCTATAATATAAAAAAAAAAAAAAACAATGGATTAACTAAATGCTACAATATCTGATATCACAACATTTTCAAATAACCAATGCGTATCATACCTAAATTGGTAAAATTAATGTAGAAGGTCTAGGTGGCCACAAACAACATCAAATTAGTTGCTAACACCTGCAAGCATGATGCATGATTTATCTAGACTTAATTGATTTGCGCTAAGTTGGAGTTAGGTATTGATCATCATGCGTTAGATTAAAAAGAAGACAAAATTTAAGATAATTAAAGACAAACCTTAATTTTAATATTGTCCACGAAACTTGTAAATTTAAGTTACCCAAACAAAATAATCAGTCCCATTTGAAAATTTTTCATTAAAAAATACTTTTTCATATGCATCAAGGATCTCACTCTAAAACAAATTGCATATTACAATTAAATATATTATTTTTCTAATTTTCTTTTTCAGCATTTATTTACTTTAGTACCACTCAACTTATCACTTCCTTTGCCAGCACATAAATTTTTTTAATTGTATTCATGATGAAATATCTACGACTTCTCTCTTTTGTTACTACCACAAAATAAGCATCTATAGACCTACAACCTAACCCTCTCATTTGCCACCACAACTACAGAGGATACCTCTCTCACCGCGACACTTTCTTCCTCAGGCCAAGCTGGCACAGTTTTGTTCCAACAACATCCCACAAAACATATCTTGCCAAGTCCAACATCAACAACGTTTCAAGACAAATGAGATCTTATACGCTAAGATCACATTCACCACCCCTCCTCCATTAGACATCAATCCACGATGCTACATTTCTTTCTTGGAAATTGGAACAATGAAAGTTTCTAGCCCAAAATCAGCAACCATTAAAAGACAAAAAACACAGTCATGACAAACACAAATAGTAAATAAGATTCTATATATATTTTTTATATAAACCTTGCAAAACTCCAATCATTGTGACAAATTAATTAGGCTATGTCCAATTGACATGAGTATACCAAAGCCGGCAAATCTCATGTCTTAAGCAAAGTGTTGAGATTGGCTGCTTTACAGAATCTTTTTACTCTGATTGGGTATTTGGGATCCTGAAAAGATAATGAGAACGACTAAATTAAATTAAAGGGCTCTAAACCAGCTTAGCAACAAGCAGACGCAATAATCTTAATCAGTAGTACCTTTCTTTCCACCTTCTCGCAGTCATGGTGGGGTTAGGCAAATTAATTAAAGCAGTCACGTTTACAGCAACTAGCCAGATACGGGATATGGAATTGGAAACACAAAAATACACAAGATATGGGATGCTGGGAAATGGAAACGGAATGTAGAGAAAAACACAAATCCTACTTTTGGAATAGACCAATGACGGCGTCCCCATACGGCACCGTTCAAAAGACAAGCGGTAAGAAGCAACACCGCAAGCTATGGGACGAAGCGGTATAGAAGATAACCGAGCTGAGAGAGAGGGGGGGGGGGGGGTGGTGTGGACGCTGGGGTGCGGGTGGGGGTGAGGGGAAATGCCAAAATTTTGATTTTCCATTCATGTTAAAACGCACGTTTCATTAAAAGATATTACAGTGTGGTGGTTGAGCTACAATGGGAGGTTGTATAAAAGAACTCCATGCAACTATTTATTTTGTTTTTTTTAAATGTAAGTTTTGATTGTGTGAGGATAAGTGTATTTTAGCTATAATTAAGAAACTAATGTGGCAGCTTCTGATTGGAGGGTGAAAATGCCACTTATGTTAGTATTATTTGCTAATTAATAGCCTCACCATAAACGTAGAAAATACTTCTGGCTAGGATGAAAGTGATTGCATAGTAATCATTTGATGGTCCTATACCTATTCATCATCTTATTAGGGACCTTTCTTGATTGATTTATCCCCTAATTTAGTTTAAAAATTCTCCTTTTCAAGTATTTCATTTACCAGAGCTCTAGTCTCTGAACACACACACACACACATATATATATATGTTTATGTACACGAAACCATATACATGAATAAGTACGAAAGATAGCTCGAGTATGTGTTACAACTGATAAATGCAAATGCAAATTTAAACGAACCCATCATAGCTTAGGCTGTTTAAACCTCAACTCATCCCAGATAATGCTGGAATTAATTTAAAGGCAGTCCAAAACCCTCCTTATCAAGGGCAGGACAGCTTTGTTAAAAATTCCATCCTCCTCTTGTTCTTGGACATAGATAACTTAAAGTTCTTGCTCGATTTATTATTCACTTTGTTTCGATAAAAACCTGGTTCCCTAAATGCACTTACGGCTAGTTTAGGTACTAGAGATGAGGATACTCTACTACTATTTATTATTTTACTATTACTTTTCAATTACTTTTTATTACTTTCTATTAATATTCATTACTATTCAATATTTTATCATTACTTTTTCACTATTATTTACAGAATATCTCATATCACTTCATTACTCAAATTCAACCTCTACAGAACCAATTTCAACCTCCCAAAAAAAATTGGAACTGGATTTGTTTATTTGATTACATTAACTACAACATGATGCTCGGCTTGTGCTCAAAAGTAAGTACCAGACATTGATCAAATGCCTAAACCTTTGAGGAGTCGGAAATAAATGGGAACTATAAATATATGGCAGATATTGGATCCAATCATATCAGAATTTCACTAATAAGTTCCGATAGCATCAGTCTCAACAGATAAAAAAATTGAACCATTTACAGGCCTAAAATTTGGTAGAAAGAAATGTTTATGAGTTACTTTGCTACGCTTTGGATCATCCTTCCTCCATCTCAGCATCAATATTTTGCTGCTAATGTTCCAATAATGAGATCTACGACTTCTACCTCTCTTTTTTGTTTCTACAAAGATTATACCTAAGTGGGGATTAGGACCCACGACCTCATCTTCCCTTTTTGAGAACATACCAGTTGAAGTACAAGTCAACCAATATGCATAAACAGCACTTGAGCATTGTTCTTGGAGTGAAATGAAAAGGAAAAATGAATACAAATTGCATGGCCAAGCCAAATATTCAAAAGAAGCTTTCAAGAGTAATTTGGTGTAAATTCAGCCGATCCTTGCATTGCTATAAACCTAACCTCCCATCACGGTGCCTTCAAAGAAAAATTGCTTCAGCAAGAGGATTAAAAAAAATTAATTGACCTAGGAATTCCAACTTAAAATCCTAATTTTTCTCTTTTTCCTTTTTTGGATGATTGAGTATACTTGATCAGCGTAACCAAGAAAAGTACTTACCTATTACAAGAATACGGTTGCATCTTTTCCATTCCACTGTATGAGAATACGCAATTCTCTGTTAGGCTCAATTTCTGGAACAGTTTCAAGCTATCTCTGTGGCATGTTTCTTACTTCTTCATGGATAGAATGAAAAAGAACAGTGGGAATGTACCTCTCACCAAAGCTTGGAAATATAACCTTCAATGGAAATGTCATGATAAAATCAAAGTCTTAAAAATGTGTCTCCAACTCATGAGCTCGTGAGAATATTGGTGATGCTGAATGATTCTATATATACTACTGAATGTTGCATACTAGTACATTCGTAATATGTTCAATCACTGCCAAATAATTTTTATAAGCACTCACTGTAATAAGTTTTCCAGCATTCTCAGGCCTTCTTGCTAAACTTATTGCAGCCGCTGCAGCGGCTCCTGATGATATACCAACCTGGGTAAAGGTATTAAATATTAAATTATCAAACCAGCTTAAAGATTAAAGAGAGGAGAGAGGATGTCCGTTCACAATTGCAGTGACATTGTGATACCAAGCTAGCTTAAAACAAAGAACAGAAGATGAAGTTTAAATCTACATGGCACCTTAGAAAGAAGCTTCCCACAAGTGAAAAAATTAACAAAAAATCACTGGAGATCAATTCATGCCTGAAGTTAATCTCGCCATTAAATAAAAAAAAAAATAGCTTCTGGCCCAGTAAATGTAGAATTTATCAAAAAAACAACTAAAAAAAGTTTCCCAGGTACATGGGGAATATACAAAGATGAACACCAATCAAGAAATAAAAAGAGAATAAAACAAATGAAAACCAAACCCATTAAAATCTACAGAAGCTGCCCAAAGGAAGAAAGTATGGAGGAAAAAAAATTCAAGCTCCATCCACTCGTGATCCTCAAATCTCTATATCTCTGCTCCTTGGAAGATATCAAATTAGACCAAGACTCGAAAAATCGGAGTCGGGTAAGGACCAATTCAATGAATCGGGTGATCCATGACAACTTGAATCAAATATTTCAATGTTGATAAAAAGTAATAAAAATCATATTTGACTCAATTCAAGCATTTTATATCATGTGTAAAAGAGTATAAAATATAAATTTATTGATTAGTTTCAATAAAGATATGATATGAATCTAAATAAATCGAATTGTTTTTTCGAGCCTTGAATTAGACAGATGGGTGGTATCATCACTTTTGCATATAACACTTTCAAATTGGAAAAATGGTCTACTATTTTTATGGCACAACCCAAATCATGCCAAGCCAAGCCAACCAACTGAAAAAATCACTCTATAAGGCACTAGAAATCTCATAATGAAGTAAAGAGTGGTCAACAGAATCTCCCACTCTCTGTCCATATACCACAAATCTGTCACAATATATGATGTTTCTTGAATTATCCATAATAAGGGTCTTTCCCTGAGGAAACTTTCTAATCAAAGAAAGCTGCTCTCAAAGTGCTTTATTCAGCCAAACCCTAATCTAAAGGAAGGAGTTACCATCCTAAGCTATAAGGAAAAACTATGGGCCACGCTAGAAAAGCTAATATTCTAACTAGGGAAGCCACTGGATAAGTCCAATAAAAGAGTCACTGATGCCTCCAATGCATGCGCAATACTATAGGAATAATGCTAGATACAGCTCTAGGGTGTATAAGACCCGCACAGTCCCTTTTAAAAAAAATCGGGACCCACTCGTGAAAAAGTGGGGTTTTTTATAAGGGGTCCCAGGTGTGCCCCACTTTTTTTCAAAGGGGCTGCTCGAGACTTGCACATCTTAGGATTTTACAAATCATTTACCACACTATAGGACTGTATAAATCATTTTACATAATGCCACCTCATTTTGCCTTTGTACCTCATTAGAACATCACTTGCCCCAAGCACAACCAAATTTAGAGTTCTTTACGGCTTTTCACATGGCCTCCCTCTCATGTGGAAACACCATAGCTACTTCTATATGAGGGCCTGATTAAACAAAAACAAGTTTTAAATTCCCAAACCTCCCTTGGAAATCGAATAGCACACATTGGCTCAGATTACTAGGGGAAATTTGAACTCTACACCCAGCTTGCTCCAGAAGAAGTCCTGCTATATAGCTTCTCTTCTCAAATGACCATGCCAGTCGGAAGAGGGAATAAGGATAGGAAATATGCAGGAACAAAAGATGAAAGAAGAAAACTTTTAGGGGATATTTGCCAACTTACCCTGCCATAAATAATATAATTTTTTTTAACTTTTTAGGTTTGTCAAGGTTTGTATAACATGATGACGGTTCCTGATTTGCAGTTTTTGCATTGAAATTAGTGGAAACATACAAACAGAAGAGACAAATGTAATTACTGTTCAGTTCATAAAAACAACATTTTTTTTTTGTTGTTGTTTTGTAAGTGTCATAAAAACTGCATATAAACCAAAACTAGTTCAAAAGTGAACTGATCCATATTTCAAATTGGTTTGAAACTAGACTGAAGTAGTTCTGTGGATTGGTACTTTTCTAAATGTTCTAAAGTGAGAAATATTCGTATATTACCAGCAAACCTTCCTCCAATGCCAATCTCCTTGCCATTTCAACAGCTTCAACATTGGTAACCTACAAGTTTGTTCAAGAAATTTCATATGAGATAATTCATGTGACTAAGATTTGAAAACAAATAACTTCACAATAAGAGACTGTCATATTAAGAATGAAACAAATCTGACGTATTTCTCATTTCCATTATATTCCTTTTTAAACCTATTAGGTATTAAATCTTGCACCCCATAGCTCACTGTTATGAGCCTTAGTTGCTGGAAAAGACCTGCATGAGAAAAGTTGCAAGAGCTGCAGAAGAAAATGCTGGTAAAGATTAAGACCTGAAAGTTCACAGCCATAGATCCAATGCTATTTGGATCCATCACCTCATAACTGCCGATTAAATCTGGGTAATCTTTACCGGTGTATATAATATGTATATATATATATGTTATTTGACAACTGGCTTTTGAGAAAATGATTTTTAAAAAGAAGCTAATGAGGCAAATAACTTAAGTATTTTAGAATCTATTTGGAAATGTTAAAAGACAAGTCTTCACATCTTTAACAGTAAGGGGGAACGAAGACAGAAGATAGATGCTAGTCCCCTTGCTTCTAGTGATCAAAAGCATAAAATAATATTTAAAATAGGGGGTTACAATAAGTTAAAAGGACTGAACAATAATAGAAGGATTCCATTTAATAGTGGCAAAGAGCTGGTAGATATATATATATATGTAAAGAGCTGGTAGATTTTTAACCATCTGAAAGCACTAATTGGGGGGGGGGGGGGGGGGGGGAGGAATATAATAATAATAATAATTAAAAATTAAAAATTAAAAAACAACAACAACAACATTATTTTTCTGCATGGTGTAGGTGAGAGTACTTCTAAATCATAATCCAGGAAAAATCATGTATCTCAGTAAGTGATCAGAAAGACAAATTATTATTATAAAATGAATGGGAACACTCGATTGAGCTGGTGATAACTCAAATCTAGGAAGATATGGTAAACGTTTTCCAATCAATTATAAACTGCTATGACTTGATGACAAAATCAACTCAAGCAATACTTAAGGTGCAAAATGAAAAGCACAACTGATATTCAGAATATCGATCACAACCATATAATAAATACATATATATATATATATATGTTCGTACTTTGTCCAAAGTATGATAATTAGTATGAAAGAACAAAAAGATGTGGCTCCAAAGCTTTGGCTCATGCAGGTTGGGGTGTTTTATTACTCTAATTACCTCAATAGTTTAGAGTAATAAAACACAAAAATCAATAAATCAACAAAATACAAAAATTTAGGAAATTTTGGTCAAACCCCCTTGTGCTATGGGGCACTTAGGTTTAAGATCCCATAGAGTTTTGTGAGAAATAATCCCATGTGGCGTGAGTTAATTAGAAAGACGACCCTTTGTTGATTTTTCTGTCCATTAATGCTAAACAAAATAAGTGACAGCTTCACAAAATTCCACGTGCCAACTTTGATTTTTAAAAATGATTAAAATATATTTTTTAAATAATCATAATTAAATTTTGTTGATAAAAAAGTTTTTTATTTAAATTTATCAAACTTAAAAGAAAAATAAAATAAAAAGACGGGTGGTGGCCGAGCTTTACTTAAACAGGGCATTTTTACATAATTCTCTTGTGCTTTGCTTGATATACACAATGATACTTGATAGCCACTCATCAAAAGAATAATAATAACAATAATTATTTAATAGCCATAATCAAATAAAGTAAATGGTTGAATCAAAATATACAGAAAAGGCCATGACCAAAAATGTAGTGACTTATATTCTAACGTAATCAATTATCAATCCATCTAGAAGCCAACTTGGACTATTATATCAAGTTCAAAGCATATACATCACATCGGACAACACGCGCCGCCGTGGTATGTAAATGATCTTCAACATCAACTATAAATATTTAAGAATATTTGCTTACATCATCTTCTGGGTCTTGAAATGATAATTTATAATTTTTTAATCTAATTACAAAAGCACGCTTTTTGCACTTCGAGCTCACACAAAAAGCATCAAAAACCACACTTCAAGTAGCTTTTGAATATGCACTTTTGGTAAGCGAAGCGCTTCATCCTTGGCACTTTATGCTTTGCACTTAAGCACGCTTTTAAGTGCACTTTTGTCAACACTATCAGATGGATTGTGGTATCCATGAGCGCTGCAGATATGTCAAGTTTAAAAATGTGGTTAAAAGCTGATGGATTTATGGAAAATGTGAGACAATGGTGGTAATGTTATCAGATTGAGGGCACCATGAGTTTTATATTGGCTGGTAAGCTCAAAGCTATGAAAATGGACCAAAAGATGTGGAATGTGGATGTCTTTGGGAATGTAGATGGTCAAACAAAATCTCTATTTGAGGAATTGCGAGGTTTGGTAGGGAGGAGATTGGTGCACTTTCGGTTTAGGAGATTCAAGGAAAAGTTATATTACTTCAGAGTTCAAGAAGGTGCTCTTGCTGGAGATTTTGTGGAGACAGAATCTCAAAATCTATGGCTGGAAGAAGGGAATAAGTGCTCCAAGATCTTTCATTGGGTCACCAATTCTCATTGGAGGAACCCCTAGGGGTTGGATCAAGTGGTAAGAAGAGCCTTGGTTTTGGTGGTTTGCTCCCTCCAGGTCTAAGGTTCAAATCCTTGGGTGCAAATAATTTCTAAGAGTCATCGGGGACTAGGGGAATTCCTCCTTGACTTACCCAATGTATGCTTGCAGGAAACTCCTTTCCAAGGCCTGAGTCGGGACTTTGTTCTGGGCACCCAGTGCCAATCAAAAAAAAGTTCTCATCGGAGTAACGATGCCGCTATGCTTCACATTGATGATCATGCTCCTACCAATCATGCCGAGATCAAGAACCATATCACCCAAAAGGACTCCTTAGAGCAATTTACTTGGAGGCCTAAATTTGACAGTTTAGCCTTTGAGTCTATTGAACTTCTGAGTCCCAATTGGTTGGAAAGGCTGTTTGAGGTGGAAGAAGTTCAAAATGTGATTGGTGGGATGGTTAAGGACAAAGCTCCTAGTTTGGATGGTTTCTCCATGGCTTTTTTCCAGGCTTGTTGACACATTGTGAGGGAGTAATTTTTCATTAACTTCATTATTACCAGAAGTTTGAGAAAAGCCTTAACACAACTTTTATAGCTCTTATCCCAAAGAGGATCAGGGCTATGGATGTGAAGGATTATCACAATGTATAAGTTTATATCCAAGTCCTTGCCAATTGCATGAGCACAATAATGGAGAAAATTATTTCGAAGCCTCAAAATGATTTCGTCAAAGGGAGACCAATTATGGACTCATTCTCATTGCCAATGAATGCTTGGATAGCAGAATCAAAGCTGGAGTGTTGGGTATATTATACAAATTAGATAGGGAGAATGCATATGATCATGTAAATTGTGATTTTTTGTATTACCTTCTTGGGAGATGTGGACTCAGGAAGAGATGGTGTTCTTGTTTTAAGAATTGCATATCCACAGTACGATTCTCAATTTTGGTGAATGGTTCTCTGGTGAGTTTCTTTAACAATTCTCGGGAGCTGAGAAAAGGGGACCCCCTATTCCTTTTTCTCTTTGTTATCATTATGGATACACTTAGTCGCATGCTGGAAGCTGTTGTTTGAGGTGTTTTCTTTCAGGCTTTTCAGTGGGAAGCACTAACTTTGGTTTTATCAATATTTCTCACCTTCTTTTTGTAGACGATATGTTGTCTGTTTGTAAGACGGATCTTGGCCACATTCAATCTTTGAGGGCACTCTTACTCTTGCTTTGCTTTGAAGCTGTCTGCAAATTGAAACTGAATCTTGTGAAGTCCAAAATGGTTCTGGTGGGCGGCATGAGAAATATTCCAAGTCTGGCAAGCATTTTGGGCTGCAAGGTTGCTTCACTACCCATGAAATACTTTGGCCGGCTACTCATAAGGCGAAGACTATTTGAAATGATGTGGTGTGATAGAGAAGATTAAGAGAAGGCAGGTTGGAAAAGGGTCTATTTTTCATAAGGGGGAAGAAATCAAAAGCACAATCTCTAACCTCCCAACATGCTTTCTATCTTTATTTTCCTTACCCATAGGTGGGGCAGATCGTGTTGAAAATATTTTCCATTCTCTTTTTGTGGGGAGGAATCAAGGATGAGGCCAAGTTCCATCTTGTCAATTGGGACAACGTTGGCTTCCCAATTTCTAGTGGAGGGTTGGGAGTTCGTAAGTTGAAAATTAAGGGTGCGTATGGAGTGGGGTTGTGGAAAAATATTAGAAATGGGTGTGGGAAGCGTTGCTAGTTCCTAACTTGTATCTAGATGTTCTCATTCTATGCGTCCTGTGTACTTGGGCTATGACTATTTTTTTATCCATCAATAAAATCTCATTTTCCTATAAAAAAATACTAGAATGACCTTGCAATGAATGTGCCTAGATTCTATTCCAGAGATCTTTGTATGATTGGATATATGCTCCTGGTAATATTTCTACCTATTTAGAATTGCTTGATTTACTAAACTTTTGCTAGCAATCTTTAGGGGAAACTATTGTATACTCCCTGGTTAAGTATTTCTCTCTCTATTAAAATATTTTACTCATAAAAAATCTTACAGAGATGCAAAAACAAAACAAAAAAAATAGAAATTTTCCTTACCTTGATGACCTCATCCAGAATTTTAACATCCAAAATGCTTGGCAGATAACCTGCACAAAGGCCTTATTCAATAAGCAGAAAGCCGCACATCTTTTTTAAAAGCATAAACGACAAAAGAAAATTGAGTTGATTAATTTTTTCTTTTTTGAAAAAAAAAAAAAAAAACAAGAAGTTTCTATGGTTTCCACCTGGGTTTCCTCCCGATATTACACTTCTCTCTGCAGGTTCAACACCAACAATCTAAACAAAGAAAAATATAGCATTCAGTCATCCAGAACCAAGAAATAAAGAATAAAGGAAACAGAACATTTCTGTAAAAACAATCAACAAGATAGATTAGATTTGAGAGATACATCCATGTATCCTCCCCATTAATAATAAAAAAAAAAAAAAAAAAAAAAAAAAAAAAAAAAAGAAAAGAACATCAACAACAACAAACAACCACTTTTTTCACTTGCACCCTAAACAACAAAAAGTTTCAATTTGCACCCTAAATGACATATTTTTCAATTTACACCCTTGCTTAAGATCTAATCGTTAAGATGAAGGAAAAATTGACCATGCGAAAAAAACTTAGTGGATAGTTTTGAATGGGAGGGCAAAATGAAAGCAATTAGTAGTGTTGCAAACTGGAACTCTTTGTAAACAAAGGGGCAAAGTGAAAAACGGGTGCATGTGGTGAAAAGTGTAATTTCCAGTGATAATTAAACCACATTTCAAATGATAGAAGTTATAAATTTTAGAATTTGAGTTCCAGTTTGTGGAATATAACATTCTGAACTTTGAGTTAAAGCAAAATCTGAGTGCAGATGCTTTATTTGTCATCAAGTAGAGATGAATGCTATATTGTGGTGTCAAAAAATTCTTTTATATATATATATTATATATATATATTTAATCTGATAAGATTAGAGCTACAATTTTCTTACTGATAAAGTTTGTGATGGCCATTCTGTAGTTTTAATAATTAATACACCAGTTCTTTTAAATGTAAAACGTTTTAGTAGACATTGATTCATGTTCTTGGCGAGGCCAACTCTTCCCTTTGAAATAAGAAAGCACAGATGCAAACATGCTTTTGAGAAACTACATTAACTGTTTCGGCTAATCACCACTATGTTCATTTTCTATTTGTTTCAACCATTATATGTTTAGAGAAAACTTATCTGCTTTAGCTAAATTTCACTCGCGGATTGAATAGGCATATGACGAAGCCATTCAAATTTAAAGGTCCTGCAAGACGTGCCACTTAAAAATTCTATTATAGTGGTGTGACTTTAATTGACTTAGTAAAAGTACTTACTCACTTAAGTATATTTCTTAAATAAACGAATCCAGACTAGAATGTCTTGGCCATTTCCTGTTTACGATAACAATGTCACTAAATGACCCATTTCCTTTGTGATGAAATAACTCTACCAGAAACAATGAAAATTCTCAACTTTACCATCAAACAAAAGATCTGCTCTTCAGAAAAATATATATTTCTGCTAATTTGTTTGGATAGTGAATCACCCAGTCCAAAATCCCATATTGTCCAAGTGCGCACATACACACAAACATACAAAACCTAGCTCCTTTTTATTTTGAGCCAAAAGCTCTTATATCCTTCAAATAAATATCAATAAAGCTACTCAAGGAAGAGATGATACTGGAAGTCAAGGCTAATGATATTCCTATTAAGATGGATCATAAAGTTGGAAAGAGAGGAGTTATGCAGGCTAATTTATTAATACTAATGTGGAGAACTACATAAAATTAGAAAAGTTAGAGATGGTTTGAGTGATAAATGCTCCTAATGTGGTGAACTTGGCTCTCATTCTAAGGTGTAAAGCTTTGTCCTTGTCAATGAAGTATCTTACTTATCAAAAAAGTATCTTGGCCTCCCTATGGGTGCTTCTTTCAAGTCAAAGGCTATATGGGATGAGGCTCTTGAAAAACTGGAGCAAAGGTTGGCTAGTTGGAAGAGAATGTACTTGTCCATAGGCGAAAGGATAATTTTGATCAAAAGCACTCTTTTCCAACTTGCCTACTTATTTATTGTCCCCATTCCTTCTTCCCATGAAGGTGTCTCACCATATAGAGAAGCTAAAACATGACTTTATAGGGAGGGATGAATGATGATTTTAAATTCCATCTGGTTAAATAGTCCACGGTATGCTTTCCAATCTTAGAAGGAGGTTTGGGAATTCACAATATCTTGGCTTTTAATAGGGCTTTATTGGGAAAATGGTTATGGAAGCACCAATTAGAAAGGGGGGCCTTATGAAGGACCGTCATCGATTCAAGATTTGGTGAGGATTGGGGTTGATGGTGCACAAAGGAGGTGAGTGGACCATATGGGGTGGGGCTTTGGAAGCACATAAGAAGAGGGGTGGCAGACATTCTCTAGATACACTCAGTTCGAGGTGGGCGATGGGTCTAGAATCAATTTTTGGTATGACCTATGGTCCAATAACAAGCCCCTCAGAATTTCTCAAAAATAATATTGAAATTGAAAATTTTGTATTTTGAATCCAATACCAATGGGTACCATCCCCTCAAGATAGAAGCCTATCCTGAATCTTTGTAATAAGGACGACTTAGTTTTTTCAAAGCAGCACAAGATTGGGAAGTTGAAGCATTCACTGAGTTCTACAATCTTGTCTACTCCACACGAGTGGGTGGGAGAGGCAAAGAGGATCATCTGGAATTCATCAAAGAAATGGAAGATTTTTGTTCTTACTTTCTACAAGTCTCTCATTATGAACAATACCAACCCATTCCCATGGAAGATATTTGGAAGACTAAGGCTCCACTAAAAGCAGCTTTCTTTGTATGGACAGCTTCTTGGGGGGAAATTCTCACCCTAGATAATCTATGAAGACGAAGAATTAGCATAATGTTAAGAGCCCAACCATTGATCCAAAAGCCTTAAGACTGTTGAATACTAATTTGGTTAAACCTTTAATGAGCATAACATTCCACCACGCTTCTAAATCCGACATCCATGGCGGTCCACTTTATCGACATTCGACACTGACCCAGTGATAGCCTCTTTCCCTTTTGGCAAGTTCACTCATCAATCAATGTAGCACCCCAAGTGAGGTCCAAGATGCATCTAAGCCATAATTCAAAAGGATTAGTTAATTGTACAATTAGAGCTCCATTGGAATCATTATCAAAAGCAAAAACTTCTCCCTCCCAAGCAATGTGGGATCCAATACACCACCAACACTTATCAATTAGCATAAGGCATCACAATCTTCCCCCTTATATTCCCGACATCCTCGTTGGGCTATTCCATCGTAGGTGGCAGGGCTCCTCAAGTCTCACATTTCTAGTTGGGATTAGTTCTGATACCATTTGTAACCCCCCAAGGGACGTCCAAGCTACATTTGGGCTCTACTCTAAAATGATTAGTCAATGGTACAATTGAAACCCTATTAGAATCATTATAAAGAGCAAAAACTTCTATCTACCAGTAATGTAAAATCTTATACATCACCTACACTCATAAGATAACATGGGATATCACAATCAGTGTTCGGTAACTTAATACCAAGCCCATAAGAAGTACCAAGACATTTTAATCCAGATTATAAACCGCCCCTTCATTGACTCAAATTCATGACTTAGTCTCTACTCTGATATCAATTGTTACAAGCCTAACTATTGATCCAAAATCTTTAGAATTATTAGGTACTAATTTGGTTAAGCTTTTAACCCTCAGAATCACAACACATAATAGTCCCTATGTCAAGAGTGGGGACAAAATGAACCATTTACTTCTTCACTGTGAGGTTGCGAATGAATTCTTTACTAGAATGGGATTAGCTTGGGTGACCACAAAGCATAGTTGATTTCCTAGCAAATTGGAGAGGTTTATGTGGTAATCCGCAAATCTCAAAAATATGGAAGATGGCCCCCTTTTGTCTATGATGGTGTCTTTGGAGGGAGAGGAATGAAAGAATCTTGGAAGTTCACGAGCGGTCGATGGATGAGCTTAGAATTTTCTTTTTTAACACTTTACTCCATTGTTCATTGTAATCAATTTCAATGGGCTTAGTGTTCATGAGTTTCTTGTATCTCTAGTCATGCCTAGGTGTTGCTCTTGTATATGTCCCATATACTGGGACTATGCCTGTTTCTCATCAATAAAGTTCTTATTACTGATCAAAAAAATAATAATTATTCATATTATGAGAATATAAATCTTCAATCAGTTCTTGTGTTGTGCTTAAGACATCCAAATAGTTTATGGGATGTCCTAAGAGAATAAAATTTTACCAAAATAAATGCCAAAAGACAGCAGCTGCATGAAGTTTTGCACATCCAGTTTCTAAATTTTTTTTTTAAGTAATAAGAGATTTTATTAAAGCAAGTAAATAGGCATAATCCAAGTACACAGGGAGTTTATAAGCGAAAACACCTAGAGACAAGTTAAGAGACTAGGAGATAGGAAATGTTAAAAGAAAATCATTAAGATTATTCCCATTCAATACAAGAACTTTCGCCCAAAGACAGTTCCAAAAAAAACTATCTAAATTCCCCAAACCAGCGTTCTCCATCATCAAAACACCGCTCATTCCTCTCTAGCCATAGGCACCACATCAAACATAAAGGAATCATCTTCCAAATATCAGCAATGTGATGACTACCCATAAATCCTTTCCAACAAGCCAAGAGATCCGCCACCCTCTTGGGCATCACCCAAGCAATACCCAACCTACTAAAAATCTTGTCCCAAAAATTCTTTGCAACCTCAATGCAGAAACAAGTGATCAACCGATTCACCATCTTTCTAGCACAAATAACACCAGTCTAAACTGATTATACAGCGCTTTCTCAAATTATCTGTTGTCAATATCTTCCCTAGAGACACCAATCAGCAGAAAAAAGCAACTTTACTAGGCACCTTGGCTATCCAAATACACTTCCAAGGGAACTAATAGTCACATTGTCCAGCCAGCATTTTAATAAAAGCTAACTGTAAAACTGTAATTTCCAGCATGTTGCCACAACAATCTGTCCTCCCTTCCCTGCACAGTTTTCATATCATACAGCCTACTGAAAAAAACTGAAACAACCGGCACTTCCCAATCATCAAGGTCTCTAATGAATCTCACATTCCATTGAGGGATATTATTAGAAAAAACAACAGAATCAGCCACAGTGACTTCTTTGTCCCTTGCTATCCTAAAGCTAGAAGGGAAAGCATTCTAGGGAACCAAGTCCCCACACCAAAAATCATGCCAAAAATGGATCCTATCTCCCCCACCAGCCTTAAATGAGATATGGTTAAGAAATTACCCTGAGCCATTCCGAATATGGTTCCACAAACCAACAACCATACACACTTCTAACTTCGTTAGAACAACTCCCCCAGGCTCTCCTGTATTTAGCATCGATAGCATTTCTCCATAGCGCATGCCTCTCTAATTGATATCTCCAAAGCCATTTCCCAAGAAGGGCTTTATTAAAAAGCCTCAAATTGCGAATCCCCAATCCTCCACAAGCTACTGGTGAACAAACTTTGTCCCAACTTACTAAACGGAAATTCCTATCTTCCCCAAGGTCGCCCCACAAAAAATTACAGAAGATTCTCTCAATTTTACAAGCCACCCCAATGGGCAAAGGAAATAGGGAAAGAAAATGCTTTGGGAGATTAGATAACATACTTTTAATTAGAGTAGTTTTTCCCCTATGGACAAATAAATCCTTTTCCAACCAACTAACCTCCTCTCTATTTTCTCAATCACTCCATCTCAAATTGTCGAAGATTTAAAAGAGGCCCCATGGGAAGACCTAGATATCTAATCCAAGATGTTGGCTAGATTTAAAAGAGGCCCCCACAAGAACTATTTTTGACTTAGATAAATTTACTCTAAGCTCAGAAACAGCTTGAAAGCATAGCAATAGGGCTCTCAAAGATCGAAGGTGGTCTTGATTAGGGTCGTTGAAAATAAGGGAGTCATCAGCAAAAAGGAGATGAGAGACCTTTAAGCTACCATGAGAGTCCCCACCCACTGAAAAACCCGACAAAAAACTTCCGTCAATAGCCGCTTCAATCACTCTGCTCAAAGCATCCATGACAAGGGATCCCCTTGCCTCTGTAGTCGAACATAGATAGAAAAAAACACTTGATATTATTCATTGATCTTCTAACCAGACAAAAACACTTGATAAAACCACTTAGTATTTTATCCCGAATGAAGTGACAATCAATCTCAATGTGTTTAGTCCTCTCATGGAAAACGGGATTAGATGCAATATGCACTATAGCTTGGTTATCACAAAGTAACTGGAGAGAAACAGGAGCTGGAAATCCAATCTCTTGAAGAAAGTGTTGCAACCATGTCAGCTTACTAGTAGTGTAAGCCATTGATCTATATTCAGCTTCTACACTAGACCAAGCTACTACTGTTTGCTTATTACTCTTCCATGTAATCAAGTTACCTCCCACAAAGGTACAATATCCAGTAGTCGATCTTCTATCTAAAGGAGATCCAGCCCAATCAGCATCTGAAAAGGCTTCAATTCTAAAATGTCCATTTGATCTATACAACAATTCAATGCCAGGAGCTCGCTTAAGATAACGAAGAATATGGATTACAGCATCCCAATGTGAGACCCTGGGCATTTGTAGAAATTGGCTCACTACAATCACTGTATAAAAGATATTAGGTCTAGTAATAGTAAGACAATTCAATTTACCAACAAGTTTTTGATACCGACCTGGATTTACAAACAACTCTCCTTCCTCTTTCAAGAGTTTATGATTTGGGTCCATATATGTGTCAATAGGCCGTGCACCCAACATGTCAATTTCTTCCAAAATGTCAACTACATATATTCTCTGAGATAGGTTAATACCTTTTTTTGATCGACTTCAATTCCAAGAAAGTATCTAAGTTTGCCCAAGTCTTTTGTCTGAAACTGATCATATAGGAATTGTTTCAGCTTAGCAATTCCAGCCGAGTCACTCTCAGTAATTACAATGTCATCCACATATACAACCAGCAAGATATGACCTGCATCACTATGCAAGTGAAATACTGAGTGGTCTGCTTGGCATCTATAAAGACCAAATGCCAATACAACATCAGACAACCTCCCAAATCATGCTCGAGGAGATTGTTTCAAACTGTATAACACCTTTTTTAACTTGCACACAGTACCTCGATGCTCCCCCTAAGCAACAAACTCAAGTGGTTGTTCTATATACACTTCCTCATTTAAGTCGACATGTAGAAATGCATTTTTAACATCTAACTGAAATAAGAGCCAATCCAAATTAGCAACAAGAGAAATCAATAGTTGAACAAAAGACATTTTGGCAACTGGGGAGAAAATCTCGTCATAATCAATGCCATAAGTTTGAGTGTAACCCTTAGCAACCAAGTGGGCTTTTAGACATTCCACAAAACCATCAAGGTGAAATTTGATTGTATATACCCATCTACAACCAACAGGGTGTTTACCAGGTGGTAGAGGAACAAGATCCCATGTCCTACCCATTATGGTGAAGAGCATCCATTTCATTTTCCATAGCTATCCTCCATTCCAGATTAGATAAAGCATCCTAAACAGTCTTAGGAACAGAAAGCTTTGAAAGTTGAGAAGTAAAACATGAAAAAGATGGAGATAAGGCATGACAAGAGACATATTGGCTAATCGGATGTTGAGTAACACAAGCAAGTACCTTTTCAGAGAGCAATAGGTGGAGAGTCTTAAGCACTAGGTAACTCATGATATGAAGATAGAGACAAGGTTGGTGGAGGCATGGGAGCCGGGGGCGCAAGTGACCCGAGTACACCTGTAAAAGAACAAGGGAATGCACTGAGGAGGATTAGGTAAGAGTGGGTGAGTGTGTAGGAGAAATGTAAGAGTAGGTAATGGTAGAGGATCACACTCAACAACCGAAAATGTTTCCAAAAAATAGGGTAGGGACTCAAAGAATGTGATATTAGCACTAGTGAAGTAACGTCTAAGAGTAGGACTATAGCAATGATATCCTTTTTTAGTCCAAGAATAACCAACCAACAAACAAACACTTAGTAGCACGTGGATCAAGCTTATCAAAGCCTAGGCCAAGATTATGAGCATAGCAAACACACCCAAAGATTTTTGGAGAGATAGAAAAAGGTAGAGAGGAAGGGAACAAAATGGAGAATGGAGAGGAACCATCGAGCACTGATGAAGGCATATGGTTAATAAGGTGATATGCAGTAAGAACACCATTACTCCAAAAGCATTTAAGAACATGCATGTGCAGTAAAAATGTTCGGGCTACATCTAACAAATGGCGATTTTTGCATTCAACCACCCCATTCTGTTGGGGTATATAAGAGCATGAAGTTTGATGAACAATTCCTTTATTACTTAAGTAAGTAGCAAAGGCATTATATTGATATTCTTTAGCATTGTCAGAACGCAAGACTTGAACTTTATATCTAAATTGAGTTTAAATTTCTTCCCGAAAGACTTTAAATGTGGAAAAAAGTTCAGATCGTACCTTCATCAAAAACAACCATGTCATACGAGAATAGTCACCAATAAATATAACAAAATACTGAAACTCGATTGATACAGTGTTGATTGGTCCCCAAATATCAGACTGAATCAATTCAAAAGGACTAGAAGCCCGATTATCAACTCAAGGTACAAAAGACACATGATGGTGTTTGTTAAGTTGACATGCTTCACAAGAAAAGGGAGACACATTTCCAAAATTCCTAACTTGACATTTCAAAAGAGAAAGGGATGGGTGTCCAAGGCAGCAATGTCATTCAAAAGCAGATGATAAGGACATGATGCCAAAGATAATTGCACTCGAGATCGTGCATCTTGTAAGTGCACCCATTGTGATCGCACTAACCACTCAATGGACTATTATTGGAATCTACATGGTAGACCATCTGGGTATGCTAATCAAGCCACTTTCCAAGATGCTACATCACCATCAATGAGCTCCAACCCAACTCTAGAGATGATTAGCATATCAAATGATAAGTATGATCAGTTTTTGAATCGCACAGAGGCAACTTCATCTTCCATAGCTACTCATGCCCATTTAGGTACATCGTTCACATGTCTTCTCTCATCTACTCAAGATCCATGGATCATCGATTCAGAAGCCAATGAACACTTGACCGGTTTGTCTTATTCCTTATCTAAGTTAGATACTATGACATATCCAAATAATGTTACTTCTGCTAATGTTCTCTTAACCTCAAGAGCTATTAAGGAAACCAGTTGGGGAGCCATTTACCAAAATGGAGAATCTGATCGTCGAGATGCAGTGTCTGATCAACGCACACCATTTCTCTCCAAAACCATATCTCCCAAGTAAATAGAAAAGAAACTCCCCATTAACATGATCAAAAGCCTCTTCCATGTCCAGCTTGAAAAGAATGCTAGGAACTCCCTCTCTAATTTTTCTTTTCAAGCATTCATTAGCAATTAAAACCAAATCAAGGATTTGTCTCTCCCTAATGAATGTATTCTGAGACTTCAAAAATAATTTTCTCCATCATCACACTCAAACGGTTGGCAAGAACCTTCGAAATGATCTTGTAGACCCCATTGACCAAACTAATAAGACAGAAGTCCTTCATCTCCACCGCCCCCACCTTTTTTGCAAGAAACATGTAATGCAAGATTCTGTTGTTTTCAATGTAGATAAATCCAAATAACAGACCTCTAGCATATGTTATATAAATTATGGCTACTGCATCTTGGAGATAGGAAGGACTTGGTATATAATATGTGCCTTCGTTCTGGCTGTAGTCTGTTGGCAAGGAAGTAGAAAAGTAGTGCAGAGTTAATGAAAATTGGGTGATTTTCTCACCAACGGTCACCATAAACCAACAAATTTTAACAATCTACTTACTGTGCAAGCCATATCTGTCAGTATGATATCATAAGATTTGTCAGTGCAAGCAAGATTATTATTTTTCTGTGTATCTGTGCATGTGTATATATCCAGAAAACATGAACCAGAGTAGAGTGAAAACTGAAGAGAGAAAAACCAAAGAAAAAGCAGAAAAAAGGGGAAAAAATGAGCAAAGAAACAATGTAACAGAACAGAATGAGAAGAAGTCTATATATATATGTAAGACATATAATTTTATTAACACGCGAAATTGCGAATCATTTTCCAATTTCTTTAGAAAAGACTAGATCCAACCTTTATGCTTTTGCTCATCATTTTCAGGTAACGCCCAGTGCCTGTAACAGTGCCGCCAGTGCCAATCCCAGCAACAAAGATGTCAACACTACCCATAGTATCCTCCCATATCTCAGGCCCTGTGGTTTCATAGTGTATCTGTAATTCATGCATGAGGATTTTAATAAAATCTCAATCATATTATATTGCATTACATTTGCATATATGCCTATCACCTCAACCTAGTTTACGAGGGAGGAGATGCCATTTGGTGTAAGACCATTGCATATCTAATATATGTTTTTTGACCTCACCCTAATCAAAAATATATACACCAATAAGGGTGAGGTCTTACGATCAATCTTTTATCGACATATTTTTTAAGTTTACCTATAAAAGAAGGGGGGGGGGGGGGGGGGGGGGGGGGGGGGGGGGGGGGGGGGGTACTTTTCACCCACAAAACTACCACATGTTATTCACTTTGCATCCCAAACTACTAAAAGTTTCAATTTGCACCCTTGATAAAGTTTCGACAGCTAAAATTGTGCTGGGTGCCCAATTTTATTCATCTTAATGGTCAGATTTTCATCAATGGTACAAATTGAGACCTTTGGTAGTTTGGGGTGCAAGTTAAAAAAAAAATAGTAAATGGCTGAAAATGTAATTCTTTATGAAAGGAATACTACATATAAATTTATAAAAGTAACTATGTTCAACAAAAACTTTAAATGTCATCTTTCAGGTTAAGAAACAGAAGAAAACCTTGGTATTAGCAGTATTATCAAACTGTTGAAACATATAAGCATCTGGCATGCTGAGGACAATCTGTTCGGCTTTATCTACAGCCCCTTTCAGACCCTTCTCGGGGTCAGTCAAAACAACATCCGCACCAAATGCACGTAAAAGAATCCTCCTTTCAATATTTATGGATGCAGGCATTGTTGCTATAAGTTTATATCCCTTAGTGGCAGCGACAAAAGCAATACCAAGTCCTGTATTTCCACTAGTTGGTTCAACTAATATCGTCTGCATAATTACAGAAACAAAAATAAGATGAACTGAAAGGGAACTTCAGAATAACAGGAGACAATTGATCAATATACCAAAATTTTTCATATTACAGCCGTCAGCCAGGAAAACACTTGCCTTCCCAGGAGTGATTGCCCCTCTATCCTCAGCATCAGATATCATACTATAACCAATTCTGAAATGTCGCCATGTAACAATAAAGTCAGTTTGTTGGTTGTGTATCTTCAGTTACCAGATGATAAGGAACTGTCAGAAACATGCAGAACAAAGTTTTTCATAAAGCATCTATTACTTATTAACAGGAGCCTTTGGTTCCATTAATAATTTGATTTGCTACCAGATGACCGACTTTACTTGTAAAGAAAACTACTACAGGACTAGCCATAAGTTGTATGGATAAAAAGAATCCAATCATCTGATGGATGGTGTACCATCAGATGATTGGATTGAAGGGTAATGAATCCAAGAAAGAGTTTGGACACTGCATGAAATGCCATTACCTGTCCTTCACACTTCGGCAAGGTTCCATAGATTCAAGTTTTGCCGCTATATTAGCTAAACAGCCTTGTGTAACTTTGTTGAGGTACACCATTGGCGTTCTCCCAATCAACTATTAAACAAATTACTCACATTAGTAAAAACTTTGAAACATGATTAGTTTTTCCTAACATTAAAGGCATGTTTGGACAGGCAAAGAATTCTCAAAACTTCACAAAATTTCATTCCCAAGTATCACTCAAGCACAAAACACATTTTATTTTAAATTTTCAGCTTTTCAACTTTTTCATTTAATCATTACCTAATCATTATCCAAATAAAAATAATAATAATAAACTTTAGAAAAATAAAAAAATCAATACAACTGTTACAAACTTCAAAACAAAAATAATATTTAAACTTATATTCAAACAATTTTTTAACTTTATAATATTTGTATTCAACTTTTTGTCTCTCCTTTCCCAAACCCCAATAAAACATCTTCACTCAAACAATGTCACTACTATTCACAGAACTCTTAGATACTCCAAGTGTCCAAACATACCTTAACACTTCAAAACTTGTTACATATTAAGATTGAATTGATAACAACAACATTTTATTGTCTGAGCAAACTGTTACTGAATTTCCAATACCAAAAACATTTTTTCACAGCACTTCACTGATATTATTTCCGACCCATGTGTACAGAATTTGAACTTGTTTCACAAAATACATAAACAGAACACATTTTTCAGAAAAGGAAAAATTGAAGAAAAAAATTAATCTATCAAGATAAATTGAGGAGCAAAGCCAATGACGTTGAGAGTTTTGAATGTTCGACAAATACAAGTAATATGGTAAAAAAAATAAAAAAATTTTCAAATAAAAATAATATTAAGCCGTAAAGGAAGAATCTCCACTTTTCTGAGCACAAATATTATCAATTCCAAGGACACATTCATTCCTTCAAATGGGAATGTTCCCAGCAAAAGGGATAACCCCGTTAAACTAGAGGGGACAAAGGTAACCTGGGTGACGTCTTCTGCGATGTTGACAGAGTCGAGGTCACTTTTGACGGTGTAGAAGGAGGAAGCATCGGTGTCTATCATTCTTCTGCGAGCAAAAGCGCCGGTAACGGGTGAAACGCTTGGAGCTTTGAAGGAAAGAAAACGGCGACGTTGGGGCCGGGTAAGGAACAAGGAATGAGGAGGGAGAAGCAGAGGAGATGATAGCATTATCGTCATTGGTGTCGCAGAACAAAGAAATAGATTGTCCGAATGGAGGGAGGGGAGGTTTTAGATGGGTTCTGTTCTCATTTTTCGGGTTTTTTCTTAATTTTTTCTTCAAACTTACAAATTTATTTATTTATTTATTTTGAATTGTAGGCAGGTTAGACGTGGTAATGATAATGTAAGATTTTTAGGCAAAAAGTTAATTAAAAAATTTCAATTCGTAATAAACTTTATTGATAAATCACATATAATATCATTTTTATAAATAGAATTTTAGCGGGAAATCAAGTAATTCTCATTTTTTTTAGAGTAATATTACATACAGTCGTAGAATTGCAAACGCAGCGTAATCGCTTTAAAAAAAAATAGGGTCCACGATTAAAAAGTTAGTTTTTTTTTATGTAGGTCTCATATTAATTCATTTTTTTCAAAACGACTGCACGCCGCTTACACAACCAAAACTACAAATATCATTTCTCTTTTTCTTAACATATTTATGTGACCACACCAAATAATTGTGCTATGTTTTTCATTTCAAATAATTTTTTATAAGCACAATGCTAGCGGACCGACAATGGTGCCCCCTCCATTGTACCTATAAGTACAAATGCACTTTTTTATTTTTTTATTTTTTATTATTCTTTCAATGATATTTTAAATATCTTTAATCATTTTTAAAAAAAAGTAATTCACTAATAATTACTTCCTTATCCATTAAGTAAAAAAAAAATTACAATCAATCAATTTTATCAAGCTAAGTAGTATTTTCCTGATTATAAATATATCTTTTAATTTAAAACTTTAATTTTAGAAACAAAGGAAGATAAGGTCTATTTTATTTTTATTTCTTTTTTGCAGTTTTTATGAAAGCAAAGAAATAATAACACATATGTTTAAGGGTGATTTTATGGGAATTTGAAAAGGCAACAAACTCCACAAAAAAAATATATGAATTAAAGTTCTCTTAAATTATTGCCCGAAGTTGAAAGTCTTAAATGGGAGAAAGATAGACATCTTGTATCACAACCCAATACCATAAAAACAATCATGACCCATATTGTTTTTGTTGCTCGACTAGTGGCGATCGCTTTGTTTTCTGTATTGCTCACTTGCCGCTCGTACTTAGTCCCTATTTACGTTCCTCGTTGAGGTAACAAGAGCGAGCATTATTCCTTCCCACATTATATCATGTAATGCTTGTCTGGCAATGAGCACTTTACTTATAGTATTGCACAGCTACCACTCGAGTTCTATCCCTCTTTGTGCACCTTGCCGAGGTGTTCACCTGAAGTGAGCACTATTCTTCCCCAACTTGCTTGCTAAGTGACGAGCAATTGTATCACGTAATGCTCACCTGGTGGCAAGTACTTTGCTTACGATATTGCTTGCATACTGCTTGAAATTTAGCCCTTTCTACATTCCTCACTGAGGTGCTCACTCGGAGTGAGCACCATTCCTCCCGACATTGCTCGTCACTAGACAAGCAATTGCAGGACCACACACATGCACTTCACATGTGATAATTGATAAATTGAGTAAATTATGTCATTAACAAAAATGTATTAGATAAAGACAATGCATTAAATAGAAAAAGTGGATCACATGGCAAAAATAACTAAAAGAGGCTTACAAAATGTTCTCTTACCTAAGAGGGATCATAATCTATGGCAAAATTTCCTCTTTTAGACAAAAGTGGTACCATTCCTATTAGATTTCACTTAGATCCTCATCCCCACGAGACAACTCTTCCATAGGAGAGTCTGGGAACTCATTTCCTGATGGAGGAGCAGGGGTCTCCACAACAGGTGTCGTTGGGGCTTGTCTAACTCAACTATTGGGAGGCTAGAGGGAAACCCTACCAAGGGTTTTCCCATATATCCTTTCATTGGCCATTAATTATTTTTTGAACAAGTGTCCATCCAGGATAAGACTCACAAACTTCAATTGGGCATTTGGATATAATTATCTTTTTCTTTTCTTTTCTTTTCTTTTTGTTTTTTTTTTTTTTTTGAAAAAGATATCTCATCTCATTAATAAAACTAGAAACATTGTGTAACATATGACTCTATGGTACATTCATACATAGAGTACTAAGATTACATCATTTCTTTGATTACAACTGACATAATACATGGAGGACATATTTCAATATCATAAATATCCTCTATACAGCCTAATGCTTCTTGTGCCAACTGATGGGCTGCCATGTTTGCTTCACGAGGAACATGAGAATGCTCCATCTTGCGCATGAATTTAGTATTTTCCTTGCATCTCCCACTAAACATCCTCCCATGCTCCAGTCCAGGCCTTGTTTTGCTGTCAGGTCTACTACTTGTTTGGAATCTCCTTCTAAGCAGACCTGTTGTATGCCTATCTCTTGGATGAACACAGCTGCTATCAGTAAGCCATAGGCCTCTACATCAAAAGGCCTCTCCCTAAAGGATCTTTAAGCCTGAACTGCACAGCAACTTGGCCTGTGTGGTCTCTAATTATGACACCTATGTCAATTCTTCCTTCTACTGATCTTACGGTTGCATCCCAATTGACCTTGTAATGGTTCTCAGCTGGCTTTTTCCACTTGTGTGATTCTGTTTGAGAGTTGGCTCTTCCCTTTCCTGATATTTGTAGGCTGTCTTTGTATAGAGTTAGTTCTGCTAGTGCTTGGCAAGTGGCACTGTGAGATTATAAAACCTGAAACAATAATAGGAAAAAAATTAGAATTACAATCAATATATACATGATATGTTACAAAAGTTAAAAACATAAAACTATAAGTACAAACCAAGCGAGACTATCAGGGATTGCAAATTAGATCATTGACAAATTTGGATTATGGTTGGGCAAGTGAGGTTGTAAGACTATAAAACATGACAAATAAAGAAAAAAATCATATAAATATGTGAAAAAGTTAAAATTACATACCAAGATGAGATCATTGGGATTAAGCATGTGATAATGAATAAATATGTGAAAAAGTTAAAATTACATACCAAGATGAGATCATTGGGATTAAGCATGTGATAATGAGACTATAAAAGTTGAAAAAAGTTCAAGAAAACTAATTCGAATAAATATGATTATATACATACTAAGAATAAATAAGAGAACCATTATACAAATCAATGATAATGGTGGATCGAACTACAAAGTCATATTACAGCTGATGTAGACGTAGGGACATTTGTCAAAATTGTCCCTACAATAACTAAATTTGAATATAAGTAATAACACAATATATTATAAGCAAAATCAATATTATAGGAATATCATTGGAAAGTGAAAACCTAACATGGTGGCATGATGATGCAAAAATCCCACAACAATTAAAATCATATAGTTATGAAATATCAAGGGGTTTCAATATTGAAACCTCTAAATTTTCAAAATTAAATTAGGGGTTTCAATATTTGTGCAACCTCCAGCCCCCACTTGGGATTTGGCTGTGATTGAGATATCGGGACATGCAACACAATGTTATATAGCCCTCGTATATGACAGATAATATGCATGCTCTTAGATATTCTAGCAGTATATAATAATCATACAGTGAAAAGTAATAAAAAGGTAATGAGAAATCTAAGAAATGCCATAGGCAATTGCTAAACACATGGTACCTAAACAAAGAAACAAAAATTTTAATCCTCAAACTTGTCCCAAAATACCATCATTTCATAATGAGAGTCTCAAAACATAATCAGAGTAGCAAGTTCCCAAAACATGGGACCAAAAGTTTCTCTCTCTTTCTTTTTTTTTTCTTCTTTCTAGAAATAGGTAGGCCACCTAAATCTCCCTAACTTCTCATTATACAGTCTTCCCACTATTAGGGATCCATCAGGAGACAAAATCATGCATGCTACTGTCGACTTCCACATTTCTGGCGATGGGAGTCCTAACTCCATAATGAGCCTTATTTCACCCATTTGAACAGCGCTAAGTTCCTTGAGAAGTTACGTTACTTGATTCTGGTTCCCAGAAAACTTTGTAATCCATAAAGTATCCAAACATAGAATACCAAAATTAGGGTCAGGAAGACCCCTCAACAACTCATGAAGAAAGGGAATGGTACATTCCAACACAGTTGATGCATATCGTATACGTTCCCAAATGGTGTACTCATCTTCTATTAAGGTGCCGTCTAGGTTCATACTTTGTGGTTATTGGGCGTACCTGAAACTACGTCTACCATTCCAAGAAAAGAATGATAGTGGTAAAAATGCAACAATAAAATTTTAAGAAATCTCAGTAAATAATCACATAACATACCAAAGTTAATCACAAAAGGTATATCATGCAATGCATGGACATGTACTTGACGCATGATGTGACAGAAAACTTGCACTTGACCTTTTTCAAAGACATGTAATAGAATTCTTCGACTTTTCAGAAAAACATACTTTTGTCCTTGTTCTTATCTTGCTTAATCACGTGATTTAGAGCATATCATATCATATCACATGATTCAAATCATGTGATTCAGAGCATAACATATAGGCACGTGGCCTCATTCTTGTGGATACATCACAGCTCCCCTATGCACCATGTGTTCTTGCTAGTTACCGCACTACCAACAGTCAGTACACAGTGGTGAATATATATTGAACATATTCATATCATAGTAATATGATAGTACTTCGTCGAGTTATTTGCCTTAATCATGGCACCCATTAGCGTTAGGTACTACCTCGCTCTGGCATCCTTTAAAAAGAATCTATTTAAAGCACGCCAAAGGTTTTTTGTCGACCCAGAGCTTACCACTCCATTCTTAAGCACTACAAAGTGAACAGAGAAGTTCCACTATGACACTTCCCCGTCCTAGCATTTGGGGCTGTGATAAAAATTTTCTTTTAAAATCATTACTTTATTTCAAAAATGCTTTTGTTCTTGAAAACGTGATCCTTTGAAAATCACTTTTGTCACATGCATGTGACATGAGACTTAAGACATATACTCTTATACTTGACATATGACACATGAAATGCCGTGCATGAAATAACCATGCATAACACACTTGATTCATGGCATGTTAACCTAAAACACGTGAGATATTAAATTACATACATGGAACCATGAAAACAAGCCTTGGCCGAAACATGCATTTTCAAAATCATGTAAGTTCGTCGCTTAAACATGCCTCAATCTTCATCCAAGGTACTTAGAACTCATGATATAATAAAACAAGACATAAAATCATAGCATTTATACACAATCCAAATCATTCAAGGCATAGTAAAAACCAAATCATCAAGAACTTTGAAACCTAAATGTTATTTTCCTCAAAACCGAATCATGCATGACATTTTATCACCATTTTTCATCATAAACCGAGTTGCATTAATCATTCCATATTCATCTTCCAAGTTTATGTAAGAATATTCAAACAAGAAATCAAGAATAACAATCAAAGTAACAATAACACTAAAAGATCTACACAAATATATGCAAGTATTAACCAAGAGCAAGTTGAGTGTATACTTACAAAACTCCAATGATTTTAAAGTAGCAAAAATCTGAAAATATAGCATAATCTTATTAGAAAATCATACACAAAAACCCTAAGTTCCAAAAGTATGAGTGAGTGTGTGTGTAGAGTGCTTTTGAAATCTTTTTCTCAAAACAAAACCCTAGGGGCCAGAACTCCTTGAAAGTTCAAACCCTAGTTTTTCCTCCAATGAAAACCAAACTTAAGCTTTTCTAAGACTTGTGTTTTCTACACTTAAAGTGCTAAGGGTATTCGGGTTCCTTCTTCTTTCTAAGGATAAAATCCTAACTTCTATTTTTCAAGCAAAAATTGAAACTCTAATCCCTTCCACTTGTGTTTCTTTCCTCCAAAACTCATAGGAATCTAGGATTCATTCTTTCATGAAGAGAAAACCCTAGTTACCCAAGTGAAACTGTGTGGTTGTAGAGAAAAGAATAGAAATCGAATGGGAATTAGAATCTTCCCTCTTGGCCGTGTGTGTGTGCGCATGCAAGAGAAGGAAATTGTTCTCACCTCCTTGATCTCCTTCCCTAGCCGAATGATGTTGTACAAACTCCTTGTGGTTCTTGACTTAAAAGAAGTAAAAATGGTAGCATTTGGGTGGTGAGAAAGTGACAAGAAAGTGAAGAGAAAATGTTGAGTCTAGAGAGAACTAGTGTGTGCCCAGGTGGGGGTGGGATGGGGTGGCTGGGGTAGGGCCTCATTGCCCTCCTCTAACATAAGGGAATGTTATATATGTACATATATACTTATATATATATATATATATTCAAATATATATTTTAATATACAATAAAATACCCAATTATGCAATTTCCAAATTGAATATTTGATAAATAGTGATGGATTGAGATATAGAACACGTATTGTGTATGTTGATGACGTGTTTCGCATACCTTCAATCGGCGCTAGTACCTATAACCAAAAAGAGGAAGAATGGCTCAGGGTTTTGGCAGGTGTCGCCTCCTATGCCTAAGTCAGTTTTCACTGAATCATTTTTATTGCTTAATCTCTTCTTTTTCTTGGAAGCAGAGAGAGGGGGAGAGTGTGTGTACCTCTTTTAACTCATCTTTTCCCTTTTTGTATCTTGTATAGAGGTCGGTGTAGCCTCCCCTACTCTAGGCAGTCTGACAGTGGCACCCCCTATGAGGAGGCATGTCATAGCACTTAATACGGTAACTCTCATGAGCTTCTTGGTCAACAAGACTTGACATGAGCATGTCCCTTGAGAGGGCATTTTCAGTGTAGTTAATTTGGTAATCCCTCCTTAGCATGAGGCATGAAGGGCTGCTCTGACCTAACTTGATTCCTAATTGAGTCAGCCAGAATGTGTTGGTCTACTTCGATGGTGTTAGGTCCCTCTGGCTGTACCCCACTAGGGCTTGGGTGAACGACCACCTTGGTTCACTATTTCCTCCCTGATGAGCCAATATTTTCCTTGGAAAGAAAGGGTCTCTAGGCTGCCGCCCATTCTCATTTTTGCATAGATGGCAGCTAACTTAGTCGGGCCTTGTACAGGTCCATTGGCCAGATAGGGCTAGGCCCCTTTTCTAGGTGAGAATTGGGCCTATAAGATTTTCTAACAAGTGAGCTCACTTATAATGTCCATTTAGAATGATAATTATTCAACCCACTCTTTTAAGGGCGATCTCTTGAATGAATTTAAAGGCTCCAATTCTTGCTAGTGACAAGTTTTTATAGAATCCATTCACAAGAATCCATTGAAAGGACACTCCCCTATGAAAGGAGGTAAATAAGTACTCATGCTTAAAGCTCTATACATTGAATTTCTCTACATGAATGAAATTATATGAATTAATTATCAAAGTATGCTCGATCTTCTGGGACCTAGGGGATTTTAGTGACCATTTTTTATTTTTGCCAAGATGAGCTCTTCACCATGTAAAATATGGCTCAGCATACATTTTTATTTTTCTAGTATTTGACCTTTTCTATTCGATTATCTTTCTTATTATTGAGTTAGGGCTTTGTTAGAAGTTCCATTTGCAATTTCTTGACCAATCCAACTACCACATGGCCAAAAGACAAACTCATTTACTGCATCCCACAATTTTGTCACTTATTTTGCAATTAAATCATATTTATGACATGTTTGGACACTTAAAATATTTCATAATTTTGTGAATAGTAGTGAAATAGTTTGAGTAAAAATAATTTTTGAAAAGTCTTTTGTGTTTGATTAGTGGTATTTAGAAATGAAATAATGAGAAATTATGAAAACTCTTTATTTGTCTAAACACGCCCTTATCTCCATTACTAAAAAAGCTCACCCAAAAAAATAAAAATAAAAAAGAGTAAAAAAGAGAAAGGGTATACCATAAAGACTTTTAAGTTGATAAGAAAAGACTCCCCCCCCCCCCCCCTTCTCTCCCCCGTCAAGCGATCATTCATCATATTATAAAAGTAAGGACTTATCCATTACAACAGTCATAAGCATAGAAATAGGTATTTACAGATTAGATCTAGAGAGGGGAGGGTCTTTTCCACTATGAAAATTCAATAGACTTTGAGGTATTTTGATTAGTGAGATATTTTCAAAACAAAAATGCTAGATGTAACCGCTTGGGGAAACTGCAAGGAAATTTTTACCCACGTGGTATAAGTAAAACGTCACTGGTTTTATTTTCTCTCAAAATGATTTGTTCCTCAACATCTTCCTGACTCCGAAGACAACCACAAACCTCCTTTGTCTTCCCCAAGCACAGAGATCCCCAAGACAAAGAAGCTAAATCCCCTTTCCCCTTTGTCTTCCCCAAGCATGAGTCTGAAGTCTTCCCTCACTCTCCTTTCAAACTGAAATCTTCCCATTCCCACGAAGCCCCAATGTTCGTGCCTCCCACACCCACAATGATGTTGACCAATTTCAGATCTATTTCTTTGGGTTATTTTGATCAAGACTCAGTTTCTTGTTGGTCTTCCACGAGACTGCATTGGAGATTAGCAAATAGGTTTTTGATAATTCAATGACATTTCTTTGCTCGGATGCTATGAAGAGGTGTAAAGGACCTTTCTTTTTAGAACACTTCAGAAAAATGGTTCATATGTTGTTTAAGTGATGAGCACTTTACAGAGGAAGAATTACATTTGTTAATGCTACAAATGATGACATATAAAACTGTTAGTTGTCTTATTGTTTTACTGTAACAAGAGGAAGAAGTGATTGCCATTATCATCTTCACTTCTTTGCAAACGACTCTCTCCTTTTTCTCCTACCCATGAAGACAACCACAGAGCTCTATATTCTTCATGTCGACTTATTTTCACAAGCATCCTAGACATCCTCAGCTTTCATTGTTTTCAATTGTTTTTAATATATCAGCTGTGCTGATTCCTCCGCGGTTTGCCACCGCGGTTGTACTTAGAAGAACTATTTTTAAAAATTTTATTTGAATGTGTTCATTGCTCAATAGAATGCGCACATCGATTTTGTGATTTATGTATTTTGGTTGTGTTGATGTCGTGTTTCGAGGCCCGAGCAACTCCACGAAAGCCCAAGCGTTTGGCACCTACAAGGAGGGAGAAGAGTGGGCTCTGACGGAGTCTGAAAACTCTCTAATGCTGAAATCAGTTGGGAGCTCTTTGTACTAATGAGTATGTAGAAGGGAATAGAAAACTAAACCTTTTACAGTGGGTGAGATCAGGGTATTAATACTCGGCTTGGGCTTTTCTATCGAGGGAGATCGTGGGGTGTCAGGTTTGTGCCTGGGTCAAGACTTGCCACCTCCTTACTGTTGCGGCAACGTGCCAAGCTGAGGTCGTGTCATCCCAGGGGTATGCCATTGCTTGTCCATGTCTCTTGATACACATTAAATATGGCGTATTTCTAGCTGCGTGCACCAAGAACTAAGCATGCTTAGCCGCTGGTGCTCTGCACGGTCACCTATATGTGTACCCTTTAGCCAAGCCTTGGTTCCCTACTAAGGCCTTGGGTAATCATGGCCTTCAATGGGCTTCTCAGCCACCTTAGGGCCCCGACTCGAGAGCCCTTCTGAAGGGCGGGCACATTATGGGGGTGGACAGAGTCCTTCCCACCCTGGGCCCCCAGTGCCTTCCATTGGGCTTGCCTTGACCTTGGGCCGTTGTGGGTCCCCCAACGTACTTTGGTCTATGATATTTTGTTCATGAGCTTATTGTATTCTAATGAAGGCTGCCTTTGCCTCTCCCTGGTTTGGGTTGGTACTTGTTGAGAAACTTGTTATGAAAAATGCAAGGGATCCATATGGTTTTCTACAAATTGTTCATGTTAAGGTATGCTTGTAGGTCTTACAGCCACATCAAAAGTAAGAAATGAATGTTTTTCAATGAGTGGGGGTACCTAGAGGTGCAATCCTGAACTTCTTTCTCCTTCCAGACTTGGCAATGTTCTTTGTATCGCTGTATTTAATGTTTTTCAATGTCCCTTGAAAAGAAAAGACTTAGGCTGCATTTGTGAGTTGAACTTTTTTACGAATAGTAGTGAGTTCAAATGATTGAGTAGGTTTTGTGGAGTCTACTTGATATGAGTTAAAGTGGAGAAGCGACATAAAATAAATTAATAAATTAGTAGTTGGATAAGATAACTGTATTTTATCGTTGTATTTTCTTTTTCAATATAAGGATGAAATTGATTAAATACAAATGAAGTTGTGATAATCAAAATATTTTAGGTGTACCACATCATCCTAATTTATTTTGATGATCACGTAAGGATTATTTAAGAAAACTTCATAAAAATTGGTATTGTAGCTTGTGCTCAAATCATAAATTAATGACTCAATCCTACATGGAAGTTAATATTTTTATTATTAATTAGTCTCACAATCTGGAGAATCTATTTAGCAGTGCTCAGACTTCCTAGTCTTACTAATATTATTTAGTAAATTCATGCATGATGCAAGTTTTTCCCATAAATATTCAAATTTGCTACCAAGATGAATTAAATTGACATTTCCTTGGTTGCCAGTACATATATAGACTTAAATGTACAGTCCTATATAGACTAAGGTCTCGTTTGATTACACAGTACATATGTGATAAGATATTTTGTTGAAAGTTAAATAAAATATTATTATAATATAAATTTTATTTTGAGATTTGAAAAAGAATATTATTATATATACCTTAAAGGTCAGTGCAGGCATACTAGCCCTTTGGTCCTTGTTTATTCCAATAGTGATTTTTAGATTTGTTTATAATATGCTATGAACTATATTGCACAGGCATTATAGTGAATGGTATTTTGATTGTCATGTTATAGATAATTGATTTTGAAAAATCCTCTACAGTTTTTTTCTCTAATAAATGCAAGTATTGTAATAAAACTTAGCTCACTTGGATATTTAGAATATCTCAGTATATTTATAAATAGTAGTGAAATGATTTGAGTTAAAATGTTTTATTGAGTTTTGAAAAATGAGAGAAACAAAGTTGAATAAAAATATTGTAAATTTTAAAAAATTATTTGGACATAATTTTTATTTTGAAATTTGAAAAATGTTGTATGGTTTTATGTGTTTAGTTTGGGAGTTTAGAAAAATTGCAATAATTAAATGAAAAAGTTAAAGATTTGAAATTAAAAAATATTTTATATTTAAGTGATGTTTATGAAGAAAATATCTAAAAATATCTGAGAATAAAATACTTGAGAATAGTAATGTTGCCAAATGGACACTTCCTACAACATTTATGCCCATAAAACAAATCCTCAGTAATGTTTATGATTGCAGTTTAAGTAACGTATCCAAGGAATATTGGTCTTATGTCTACTACATAAATCATGTATCAAGTAGACCATCTTGCGGGCTTGCTTCCCTTTTTTTTTTTTTTTTTTTGGCTCTTTCGAAATCAAACATGTTTTTATATTCATCAAGAAAGAACCATTACAATCTTATCCTGTATAATCAAATTGTAAAGATCCTCAGGGCCATTTTCCATCCAAACTATTTCTTCATTTACATCTATAGCAAACTTAGCTTAAAAATCTGCAACCTTGTTGCCTTCTCTATAAGTGTGTATAACTGTCCAAAAAGCTTTGGTCTTCAACACTCCCCTGATGTCTTCTATAATCTGGCCATCCCATTCCCAATGATCTTCTTCCTTGTTGACAACCTTGACAACTCCCAAAGCATCCCTTTCAAATTCTGCTTTACCTATATTTAGTTCCTCACACAGTTTTAATGCTTTTCAAAGAGCTATTGCTTCTGCTTGAATTGGAGATGTGATCTTATCTTTTGACAGGCACAAAGAAACCAAGACATCCCCTTCATAATCTCTAATAACAACCCCTGCTCCCATCTTTTTATTTTATACTTTTTATCATAGGCAGCATCCCAGTTCACCTTTACCACTCCTTCCCGAGGCATTTTTCACCTCACCACATCTCTACTGCTTTGGTTATTAGCTAAATTTCTACTAACCTGAGCCTCCTTAAACTCTGTTATAACAGAAGCTGATTGTTTTAAGATAATAGCAAGGATAAGAAATTGCTCTTCAAAAATATATCTATTCTTTGTCAATCATATGTTTCTCAGCATTGTAGTAGCTAACTCAATATCCTCATCACTTAATCTCTCCACCATCTGCTACCACACAGCCAAAATCAATCTCCCCAGAAAACCATTTCTGTAGTGCGCTACCGATCTATACCCAAACATCCACTACTGCTGGGCAGCTCCATAAACATGACATATAGTTTCTTCCTCTCTTTCACAGATGGGACAATAAGGCTTCTCAACCACCCTTCTTCTAAATAGGTCCATTTTCGTTGGCAAGCAATTATTAAGAGCTTTCTAAATAAACATCTTGGTCACCCCAGGAACACTTAATCTCCAGATGGACCTCCACTCCTCTTTCCCTTCCACTGCTGAGGATGGTTCTCCTTTCGCCAACTTCCTTCTATTCATTTCCAAATGATATGTTGATTTAACACCAAATACACCACTTCTTGCCAGCGCCTAGATTTGTCAATCAAGCTTACCTAATTGGCTAATAGGCAAGCCATAGATCAGATAAGCTTCCTCTTCACTAAAAGTCTCCCTTACTAGCTCTTCCTTCCACCTTCCTTTATCCCTATCAATTAATTGGTCCACCTTAGCCTCAATTGAAAAATTCTTAACAGGAGATCAAATTTTAAAAGAGGATGGTTTGGGTATCCATCTATCCTCTCAAATTTTAATATTTTGACCATTTCCTACCCTTCAAACAAGCCCCTCCTTCAACAAATCCAATGAGCTCCACATACTTCTCCAAATCAGAGATGGTCCTTCACCCAGGTTTGCTTTTAAAACATTTGACTACCTGAAGTATTCGTCATGGAGAGAACCTTTGCAGCAATAGGATTTGAGTTTGTCAACACCCTCCAACATTGCTTTGTTAGAAGAGCTTTATTAAAGCTCTGTAACTTTCTGAAACCTAAGCCCCCACTACTCTACGAGAGCCCCATCTTCTCTCAACTCATCCATCTAATCTTTTTATCATTCTCTTTATGGCCCCACCATAACTTAGCCATTACTACTGAAAGTTCCTTACACAATTTTTTTAGGAGAGAAAACACACTCATATGATAGGTAAGGATGAACTGAATCACAGCTTTTAACAAAACCTCTTTCTCAACAGGTGATAAAAACTGGTTTTTCCAGTTATTGATCATTAACCACACTTTATCTTTGATCCCTCAAAAGGTATTATACATGGACCTACCTACCATAGCAGGTAAACCTAAGTACTTTTCATAATTCTTCTACAACCTAGCACCCGGGTCTTGTTTAAGCCTTTCCCAGTCTTCATTCCTTCCCTTCGAGCTAAACATAATGGTGGTTTTTTGTTTGTTCAAACACTGGCCTGAAGCTTGTTCATACAGCTTCAGTACACTGCTTATCTTCTACCATTCACCCCAACAAGCTCTCCTAAAGATAATACATTCATCAGCAAAAAGGTGATGTGGGAGCTTTACACCTCCTCTTGCCATTGCCATACCCTTTATCTCCCATTTCCTTTCTACCTCAGTTATTAAACTGCTTAATCTCTCAACACATAAAAGAAAAAGGTAAGGAGAGAGGGGATCTCCCTGCCTTAATCCTCTCGATGGATAGATCACTTTTCTTGGCTATCCATTTATCATCACAGCATATGTAATAGAAGATATACAAGCCATAATCAACTTAATCCATCTAGCCCCAAAGCCAAGTTTCACCATGATTGCTTCTAAGTAGGACCATTCAACTCTATCATAAGCTTTAGAGATATCTAATTTCAGGGCCATGGATGCCACTTTTCATTTCAGCCTTGTTTTCATGGAATTTAAGGCCTCAAATGCTGCTGCAATATTATCTGTTACCAATCTCCTTGGAATAAAGGTGCTTTGGGTTGGTGATACCACCTTGTTTAGAACCATTTTCATTATGTTGGCTAGGGTCTTAGCAGTAAGCTTGTACAAAATGTTACGCAAGCTTATTGCTATAAAATTCCCAACCTTTTCTGGGTCTGTCAACTTAGGAATCAAGGCCATATAGGTGAAGTTCCCCTTCCCCCCCCCCCCCCCCCCCCCCCCCCCCCCCCCCAAAAAAAAAAATCCAGAAAGCCTAAAGCTGCCTCACTAATGTCTCCACCAATGATGCCTAAAAAATTTTGGTAGAAACATGCACTAAAGCCATCAGGTGAAGGTAATTTATAAGGGCCCATTTGTTTCAAAGCTACCTCAACTTTTTCTCTATGGAAATTCTTCTCCAACTCTGCATTCATGCTCCTCTTGACCTTTGACTCAATAGAATTCACACACTTCTCAATAACTTCTCTATATGGGGTTTCAAATTTGTATACCTCAGAAAAATGATGCCTGAAAGCCTCAACTATCTCCTCTTCCTCCACCCTCTCATTTGACTAAGCATCCACCATAAAGAGAATTTGATTCTTCCTCTTCCTTTGATTTGCACATGCATGAAAAATTTTTGTGTTCCTATCACCCAAGTTGTACCAGTTCATCTTTGCCCTCTCCTTCCATCTAACATTCTTGCTCTAGTACCTTTCCAACTTCACTTTTGAGGAGTTTTAATTCAGCTATCACATGACGCCCCTCCACTTCTTGTAGCTCTTTTATCTTTACTGACAACTTGTCCATATTGGCTTCTCTCTCTGTCTCTTTTTCTAAACCCATAAAACAATTCCCCACTACATCTTCTCCAAAGTTTCTACACTTGTTTTAGTGGTTCCTGTGTCAAATGCTTCTCTGCCCATACGTTCTTAACTAGCTACTCACATTCCACTTCCTTCAACCAACTTACCTTAAACTTAAACAGGTATTGTCATCTTTTCTGCCCTCTTCTGTTCATCCTGATAGTCATCAAAACAGGTTTGTAATTTGAGCTTCTAGTCACAGGTCCTTCCACAACTGCTCCTTGGAACTTCTGATTCCATTCATTATTGGCAACATATCTATCAATTCTCTCCTTTGTAAACGTGTGATCATCATGACCACTACCCCAAGTGAAAGGATCTCCCACATAACCTACATCAAACATGTTGTTTTTCTCTAGGGCCTCACAAAATTGCACCATTTAGCTTTCAGGTCTTAGCTGTCCCCCTTCCTTCTCATTCTGGGCCAAGACTTCATGGAAATCCTCTGCCACACACCATGCAATCCTAATGTGAACCCTAATAAACTTGCTTTGAGACCCAACAACAATACTAGAAAAACAACCCCAAGAAAGCCAAACTCAAGTATATGGATGGAGAATCTAGACCGGATGATAACTCGTTCAAAGAACCTAGATTATATCAAAATCTAGACCCATTAAAGAACCCGTCTCAAGAACCTAGATTATAAAGGAAGAACGTCACAAAGGTTTTGATTTACCTTTGATAAGTTCAGAAGTTCAAGAAGAACGAGAGGAGATAACTCAACTCTCAATGACAATTCCATATAGTCTACCTCTCAAATGAGGTTACAAGTGATTTAAATAGACAATCCCCAAAAACCCTAAGTAAACAATGCCTCGGGTACTATAGCGTGAACAGTGCCATACGCCGCGCTACAGTCACTTCTGAAACCCTAGTGAGACATAAAATTATAACTTTTCAAATAAACCCTTGGCCAACATACAAGGCCTTCCCCAAAACCCTAGTTCATTAGAAATAAGACATGTGGGCTGGACATCCCCAAAGCCCAATTATTCTTGATTAATTCATTTGACTAAGAAAATAAGCCCTTTTAATGAAATAAATAAGTCCATAGCCTTCAATAACAATAAGCCCAAGTCGTGTCTTCCATAACTTGGATCAAGCGGATCAAAACTGGTTCTCCTTCTTTCAAGCCCATCATGAGTGTTGGCCTATTGCTAGCTTGATCCCAATTGGATTGCACCAATTCTTGCATTGCTCCCTTGATCTTCGTGGCTCTTAATCTTGTAATTGATCCTTAAGACTTGGTCCACCTTGGCGCCATCATTCCCCCTCTTCTCAAAAGGATTCGATCTTGAATCTCCACCTGGATCAAAGGGAAAAAAATCAGTAACATTGAAAATAGCAAGCACATGATACTTACCTAGAAGATCCATTAGATATGAAGTATCATTAACTTTATCAAGAATTTGGAAATGTTCATGCAAACTACTTCTGTTATCAACAGGTAAATCCATTAAATTAAAAGAAATAAATGGATTAAAACCATAAATAAACCTATTATATGCAAACTCTATAAATGACAAACGTTCATGTAACGATTCAATAAATGGAAAATGATACTCCCACAAACGTTCATGAAACACATCTAAAGTCTTCCTTACACTAAAATGACCACTCCAATTATATGCGATCTCAATGAATGGCAAACCATACTCCCAAAAGTTTTCATGTAATACGCGTAAACTCTTCTTTACACCAAAGTGACCACTCCAACTATATGCAAACTCAATGAATGGGAAACAATACTCCCACCAATGTTCATGCAATATGCCTAAAATATTCTTTATACTAAATTGACCACTCCAACTATATGCAAACTTAATGAATGGCAAGTAGTACTCCCACCAATGGTCATGCAACACGTCTAAACTCCTCTTTATATCAAAATTTTCCAACAGACCACATACATGCACAAGCAACTCACGCATAAGACTAGTACGCACACAAAGTCTTTTCTCCCTAAACAAGTACCAATCTAGTCTATATAAATAAGGAAATGATGCTTTCTCACGTACTCCATACACACTAGCCAAGCCATCATTATTAACAAACAAGTTCTTATCATATTCAAATCTCAACAACTTTGCATCCAAAATGAAGACAAGGACATACCTTCTTGATAATACTTCAAATACAAGATTTCTCTTACCATACGTGTATTGAATTACATGAGGAAATGTCTCAATGGATTGAACCCACTTGGCATGCATTCTATCCAACTTAACTTGTCCCTTCAAGTGCGTCAAGGACTTATACTCTTCAAATAAAGGTCGGCTAGGGATTGTCGCACCTGGCACAAGATCAATGTATTGCTCTATCTCTCTAATAGGTGGCAATCCGCTAAACACACCGCTAGGAATCATGACCTCATATCCCTGCAACAAAGAGATAACAAAACTAGGCAAAGATTTGTTAAGTCCGTTAGTATTAAAATTTGCCTTAGCATAAAAACTCACTTCTCTCTTTATTTTTCTCTCACTTTCTTCACTCTCATCTTTCTTTTCACTCTCTTTTTTTCTTGTGGTTTCAACCTCACCCTCATTTCTTTCACTCTCTTTTTCCTTTACACTCTCCTTTCTTTCAATCCCTTTCTCAACATCTTTTTTTGAACTCTCAGCCTCACAATTGTTTTTCAACTCATTCTCTCTTTTTCTTGAGGTTTCACTATTTCTTTCTTCCTCAACCTCACTTTTACTCTTTCTTTTTTGATCAACCTCACTTTTCAACTTGAGTTGGTCCTCATGGACCTGTGTTGGAGTTAAAGGAGCAGGTTTGATTGTTTTTCCATCATTTTCAAAACTATACATGTTCCTAAACCCATCATGGATCACTCTCCTATCACACTGCCACGGCCTCCCCAACAAAATATGGCCAACATGCATAGGCACTACATCACAAAGCACCTCATCCTTGTACTTCCCAATTGAAAAAGAAACTAGCACTTGCTTATTTACCCTAACCTCCCCACAATCATTCAACCACTGCAACTTGTATGGTCTAGGGTGTTTCAAGATAGGTAAATTCAATTTCTCAACTAAAGTAGTGCTAGCAACATTAGTACAACTTCCCCCATCAATTATCATACTACATACCTTGTTGTTGATGTGGCATCTAGTATGAAAAATGTTCTCTCTTTGTTGCTCTATATCATCCATCTTAAATTCTGTATTGGGAGCACGCCTAACAACAAGACACTCGCCATACTCTTCATTCTTATCGTACTTATTCTCAATACTAGGCTCATGTCTCCTCCTATCTCTCTCACTTTGAAAATTTCTAATCAATGCACCTTGTTGTTCCATCTTATCCCTCACTTCTCCCAACTTCAAATTTAACCTTTCAAACTTTTGTTGCATGGACTGCAACACAAAGAATGAGTTATCTACCATCCCCTTTGGTGATGAGTCATTTTTATGAGACATCATATGCGCTGCACAAAAAAAACTGTTAGTGGAAAAGACCTCACACGCTCGCTTACGTGTTTACACTCAAATAATAGCACTCCACTCGTGTTTTACTCTTAATTGGTTTTTTTCCGATAATGATCTCACACTCTCTTGCCTTTTACCTCAAGAGTTTTTCCACTCAAGTTCTTTCAGAACTAATTGAACTAAATCAAGACAATATAATCCTGTCTTATTCCAACTAGTAATTAGATCCAAGAAACTCTTAACAAGAGAAAATACGGAAAGAATAAAATGACACAAGACTCAAGAAAATGATACGAGCGAAAGAGTAATCACAAGACAATATACCAACTATAATGATATATGCAGCCCCTTTGATGATAAGACTCAATAATAAAAAATTCGGATTCCTAAACTTTTTTTTTTTTCGAATTTTCTTTTCTTTTCTTTTCCTTTCCTTTCTTTTCTTTTCTTTTCTATTCTTTTCTTTTCCTTTCTTTTCCTTTCTTTTCTTTTCTTTTCTCACCGATTCAATCACAAACAGCAATATTCAATTGTAACAATCAAACAATTGAATTCAAACACATAAAAATTGGCAAGGAAATAGAAGAGAATCAATGAAACGATACTCCAAGGAATTGACAAACTTAAAGATGCAAGAAACCCCAGAAATTTCCAACCCTACAGATGCTGCAAATTTTGGTAGCCCTCAAACAAGCAATTTAGCCACCCAATGTCGATAAACATGAAACCAAAATGATAGAGTAATCTGGCAGCCCTAGAAAAACGAATTTCTACACTTTTTTTTTTTGCAACCCTAGAACAATGAAACCCTAAAATTAAAGATGCAATAGATAAAAGATAGAATTACACCTGATTGAAAACCTTGCTCTGATTACCAAATGATGTGAACCCCAATAGACTTGCTTTGAGATCCAACAACAATACTAGAAAAACAACCCCAAGAAAGTCAAACTCAGGTATATGGATGGAGAATCTAGACCCGATAAGAACTCGTTCAAAGAACCTAGATTATATAAAAATCTGGACCCATTAAAGAACCCGTCTCAAGAACCTAGATTACAAAGGAAGAACGCCACAAAAGTTTTGATTTACCTTTGATAAGTTCAGAAGTTCAAGAAGAACAAGAGGAGATAACTCAACTCTCAATGACAATTCCATATAGTCTGCCTCTCAAATGAGGTTACAAGTGATTTCAATAGACAATCCCTAAAAACCCTAAGTAAACAATGCCTCGGGTACTATAGCGTGAACAGTGCCATACGCCGCGCTACAGTAACTTCCGAAACCCTAGTGAGACATAAAATTATAACTTTCCAAATAAACCCTTGGCCAAAATACAAGGCCTTTCCTAAAACCCTAGTTCATTAGAAATAAGACGTGTGGGCTGGACATCCCCCAAGCCCAATTATTCTTGATTAATTCATTTGACTAAGAAAATAAGCTCTTTTAATGAAATAAATAAGTCCATGGCCTTCAATAACAATAGGCCCAAGTCGTGTCTTCCATAACTTGGATCAAGTGGATCAAAACTGGTTCTCCTTCTTTCAAGCCCATCATGAGTGTTGGACTATTGCTAGCTTGATCCCAATTGGATTGCACCAATTCTTACATTGCTCCCTTGATCTTCATGGCTCTTAATCTTGTAATTGATCCTTAAGACTTGGTCTGCCTTGGGGCCCATCAAATCCCCTCACTAGGTTTAAGTCTCGACAATAGCTCCCATGAACACCTTCGTCTTGCTACCTCAGGATGGCCACAGGACCCAGTGAACAACCATCCTTCAGCACTACCATCATGTACTTTGGCATTAACATGCCAGTATGAAAAATTCATAACCTCCACTACAGTTTTTTCCACCTAGAAAAGAGCCAAACCCAACTGGATCAACCAAAAAGCAACCCTCCATTTCCAATTTTTTCTTTAACCCATCCACTTCCTTGTTTTTATCATGGTCTCCATAAGGAAAACCAGTTTGGGCTTCTTGTCCTTAACCATACGGCTAAGTCTTGAACTGTCCGAGGGTTCCCAAACTCTCAGCAATTCCAACACAAGGTATTCGTAGCTGCTGGTGGGACTGCTCAGCAAGCACCGCCATTGAATTCTTCATCATACCCCCCTCCACTACCACCTCCCATCTGTTTCTTTTCTCCCTTCCCTCATTTGTCCCCATCTCCTCTAGACTAGTAACAACATTTCTTTTCAAAACAGAGCTAGAGGATAGAGGCTCACCAGATGATCTATTCCCTCGTGTCCTTCTCTTTTAGCTACTAGTTTTCCCTCTTTATTGTTTGTCATTCTGCTTCAGACTCCTTAAGGAATCTTCACCATTACTAGTTGGTGTAATTACTTGCTTTGGTAGTGCTGCCTGAATACCCTCCTCTTCTTTAGCATTACTTCCAACCCCAACGTTATCTATATTACATTTTCCTAACCATTGAGACATGACCCTCTCCTCCTAATTTATTTTCCCTCTCCCAACTCACTTCTCCCCCCCTTTCCCAGCTTCCTCCACCCCGATCATCCTCTTTCCCAAACTACTCTTTGCATTTCCAACTTTTCCATTCTGCTTCAATTGCCTAGTGGAGCCCTTAACCAAGCCCCAAACTACCTAGATCCTCCCCCTCCTTGCAAACATGTCAAATCTCCTCCAGAACAACCTTGCTTCAGATGTACAATGCAACCACAGCTAAAGCAAATTTTTAGCAAATTTTTAGCACCTTTTAATACTTGAAGGGGATCCAAAACTGCTTCCCTTCATAAGTAACTGTTCTTCCCCTAGCCAAAGCTTTAGTTTGATCATACTCCACTCTAACCCTAAGGAATCGACTCCATGCCATTTCATCCTCCTGCCCCTCTACTTCTACCACTCTACCAATCGATTGTCCAATTTGTTCCCCCATTTTACAATTCATTCCATCCAAACGTAAGTTATACATCTGAATCCAGAAGCTCTCCTTTGAGAAATTGAGCAGACAGGATTGTGCAAACCCATTAAACACCTTCAGTACGAAAAAGTAATTATTAAAGACCCACTAGCAACCTACTAGTACTTTGTTTCTATCTCCCTGACTTGCAAAAGTCACTACAAAGTAGTTTACGCCAATATCAGTGAACTCCATTTTCTTACTAACATGCCAAATCTGCCCCATCGTCACTTGTAAGACCTCCTTCCCTATAGCACTTTCAGAGCTGATCATCCCTTCCAAGCTCCTCTCCCATTTCCTTCTCAATTCATCCATGTTGCCTAGATCCACTTCAATTGGGTTTACTTCCTCTTCATTTAGTCTTAACCGCTCCCACACCTCCTCTATTTCCTCTATCATTTGTCACTCCAACTGCCTTAGCAGCTAGCCGCACCTCCCCCTTATTCCTTGAGAAATAACAAAAGACTAACTAACTCCACCCCTATCGCATTCTAAGAGCACTTTCATTGGATGATCTATATCCAAAACTAAAGCTCATTTTTATCTATTAGACATAAAAATCACTTGCAATGAATAATCTATAATCAAATTTTTTAGCTTTTAGCTATAGTACATGTAAAGATAAAATCAAATTTGATAGTTACTGTTCTATAAGCAAATCTTTATTTTATTATTTTTTAAGTCTCTCTCCTTTGGCAGTTACTGTTTTTTAAATCTTTATTATTTTTTAATCCATAATTTAATTAGAATATGATTACTAATTAACATATAATAGGTAAAATAGTAAAATATGATAAAATAAAATAAAATAAAAATTAAATAATTAAATAATTTTTAATTTTTTAATTATTTATTACTATATAATAAATAAATAGATAATCTAATGTGAAAATTTGATATAAATAGTTAAAGTCAAATTCATCTTATATTATTTTATTGTTATATAATAAAAAAATGGCTATTCCAATGTGAAGATTTATGTAAATGGAACAGCCAATATCTAAATTCATCTTACATTCATAAAAAATTTCCTTTACATATGCATAATCCAATAACAATGTTCTAAAGATGACAGAGAGAAGACTCTCGTGGACTTGCTTTTAAGATAAAAGGGACTCCTTGTAAATATCTAGTAATAAGGTTTGATTCTATTATTAAGATATATATATATATATTATGCTTCTTCATTTTAACCGTTCATACATTTAATTTTTTAATTTTTTTATTACTTATTGATTAAGGAAGTAATTATTAGTGTATTAGTATTTTAAAAAAAAATCTAAAAATGTTAAAAATACATAAATAAATAAAAAGAAAAAAAATTAAAAAAATAGATTTTGCCCCGCAGTCACTGCTAGGCGGCACCCTAGCTACACTCTTATAAAAATTTTGTAAATACTCCATTTAGAAAAATAGAAAGTTCAAAACAACTACGCTTTTTGCTGGAGATTGGATATTGCACTTACTAATTCATAGATTTAATTTATGAATAATGAAATTTCATTCTAGACTTTACAAGAATTTTTATGAACATGTTTCATTTCATTTGATTCTCTTTGAAGGTAATTTTATGTTTCCAAAATGTATTCTAGTTTTTTTGCCTGATTCTTCTTTTGATGATCAATTTAGCCCATGATAAAAAAGATGTACCTAAACATGAAAGAATACTTCAAGAATCCGCACGGTTAAACTAGAACATTTATAAAATGTGAAGGTAGTCATAAACAAGCTAAATTTCTAGAAGTAGTCACAAGAGCTAAGAAGGGTGCCTGCTTTAGCAAGGCTATAATGTAAAGAAAAATGATATTATATTGCCTAAGTCTGTCCTCTCAGTTTGACCGGTCATGTATTTTTTTTTTACTTAATAGTTAAGGAAGTAACTATTAGTATATTGATTTTCTTTATATAAATTTTTTTAAAAGATGTTTAAAATATATTTTTTAAAAAGTGCAATTTGCTCTAGGAGCACATCAAGTTAGCAAACTAGGGTGACATAGTAGTAACATCCTATTGGATATTGAGAGATATTTATTATTGTTTTTTATATATTTTTTTTTCTTTTCTCCTACACAACATCATTAAAAAATATTTTCTTGATCAATAAATAAAAAAAAAAAAAAATAGCATGGAATGCACTATTGGGACCCATCATCGATGGGTTTAGCATTTCTCATCTATTAATCATCTCTCTCTCTCTCTCTCTCTCTGGTTTTTTGGTTAAAATTGTACCATATGTTTCTACATTTCTAGTTCTCACGCCGTTTAAATATCATAAGAAGTTTACCTATCAAACAGAAGGAAAATTCATAACAACTTCGTTTTTAAGCCTATATTGCAGCTAACCAATTTTGGAGATACCATAAGAAAAATTACTTTTTGTATCACTTAAATTCGTTATAAAAAAAATATAAAACATATCGCTAATAGATAATTGCGACGCATGTTGTATTTTTTTAACAAATTTAAGTAATGTAAAAAGATATTTTTCCTATCAGAACTCTTAAGTACAATCGGCGTTTGCAACCGCCGAGTAACCGGTTGACTACCACGTCAGCATCTATCAGAAAAAGAAAAAAAACTTTTGACTTCTTCGAATGCCTTTGTTCTCATGGGCGCCTCCCTTTTTTGGTCTCTCCATTACAAATCTCTCTTTGAGGCTTTCCTACATTGCCTTTTGTTGTAGAACTCAGCAAGATTGCCTTTGGAAGCTACTTGTCGATGGCTGCCTCGAGAGTTTGAAAGGATTCAATATTTAGAAATTCTTATTTGACCGTCGCTATAATGAGGGCTTGTCAAACCTGTTTATATATGTCAACCAAAATAAGCTAGCACTAATGGTAGTAGATATTTGCTTCAATCTGGCTAGCTAGCTAGTACATAGTCTTCTTCTATGCATTACTGAAGACTATTTGTACATACCATTGGCTTCTTCTTCTTTTTTTCCTAATCACATACCACTAGCTTTAGACAAGCTGAAATCGGTGATAGCTAGGAAGAGGTAGAAGGATTCCCTTCACAAATTCGACCACACTGACACTGTCACAAGCAAGCTGGCCAGCCACCGCAAGAATTAATCTACTCTTCCCTCTCACGATCCTCCCTCTTCCCTCTCACGACTCTCACGATGCCCTCAGACCCATAAAACGAAAATTGCCCTCTCACGTCCGTCCTCCTCCCTCTGATCCTCCCTCTTCCCTCTCACGACTCTCACGATGCCCTCAGACCAAAACCCTTAGACCAAAACGCCGTTTCCCTCTCACGTCCGTCCTCATCCCTCTCACTCGACTCTCCTTCTTCTTCTCTCTCACCCCTTCTTTCGCCGGAAAGACCCAACCACCGCTGTCCATCACCCCGGCACACGGGAAAGGAAACTTATCTGAAGGGTCACCATTTCCGTCCGACACGGCATCGGCCTGACCCTCTGCCCGCACTTCATTGCTCCGGCCTGACCCTCTGACCGCACTCCATCGCTCTGGCCCGACCCACCGTTTATTATCTTGCAAGGGTAAGATCAGTAAATAAAAATGCAAAAAATATTTCTAGGTTTTTATATTTATTTTTCTAGGTTTATATTTTTGTCTTTTCGTTTCATCTCTCCATTTCTAGCATATATGATATTTTGTGTTTATCGATGTGGGATTTGATCCTTTGTTTGATCTATTTTTTGTTGGCTTTTTTGGGTTGTTGATGTTGTATGTAGCAACAAATTTGTTGGTTGTTGATAACATCTAAAATGAGGGAGATGCTGGGATTGGTTGGAAGGGGAAAACACGAATAAAACAGACCCGAGCTTGATTCAGTACTATAGTATTTAGCGAGAGTGTATGTATTAATTCATAAATTTGGTTGTGATGGAGAGGGAAATCATGGGTATTATTGTGAATGGGTTTGAGGGAAAGGTTACTTGTAGCCACTAATTTTGTTTGAGTACCAATTTTCTCAAGACTAATGTTATCAGAGCTATCTAAAGTTTACGACTCAAAAAGCCCTCTCAACGTGGTAATGTTAAGACTAGAATCTGAAGTTATAAAAACCACTTTTTGTTTTTGTTTTTTTTAGTAAATCTGATGGCAGCACATGAAGACAGTTATTTGAGCAGAAAAATGGAAATGACCAAATAGCATTTTTCTTACCTTAATGGTCTTAATCTTGTGTTGGAGTTGGTGAAAAAATCCTTGTAGAGACATTATAGTCTTCAGATGATCTTACTGTAGTACTATAGTGTTAGTGAGGGTGTATTAATTCATAAATTTGGTTGGGATGGAGAGGGAAATGATGGGCATGGATTGTGAATGGGTTTGAGGGAAAGGTTCTTTGTAGCCACTAATTTTGTTTTGAGTAGCAATCAAGGTTTTTATCAAGAGTGATGTTATCAGACCTATCTAATGTCATTAAATGTAAAAGGACATCTATATATATAGATGGAAAAAGTAAAAAAACATGCATATATAGAGCTTTATTTTGGGGAAAAGAATGAAGAATTTAGACTTATACCTGCGTAAAAAGATCATAATGAACATTCCTCACAAACATGAATGGAAAATGATATGTTTAATGAAACTTTTTCACAAAACTTGAATATTTCTTCATTTTAATGGGAAAAAAGGATTACAAGGGGCTTTCTATTTTTATTTTGTTTTAAATACGTAGATAATTGTGCTTAACTTAACTCACCATGTTTATAAATGAAGGTTTATATTCTCTTTTATATTCTGCTCCTACGTTGTAATAATTCTGAAAATTTGTACGTGCACATAATAATTCAGTTTTGCACTTAAAGTAGTCATTGCGTTCAATATTGCTTTATATTTTCTGGGGATCATTTTTCAATCATCATGTCGATCAATTATGGTATCAATCATCATCCTCTGTAGTTAATGATATTGAAATTGACTCACCGAATTGTTGGTGTGATTTGAAATCACCATTAAAGATCTTCCACACCCACAAAAATCCTGGAAGGAAATTTTATATTTGTCCAAATTATTACACGGTAATTAACCTCCCCCTTTTTTGTTTACATTTGAAATTAATGTACAAAAATGAGTCAATTTACCGAAGCTTGAAATTCTTGAATTGTCCACAGGAAGAACCAAGATGCCAATTCTTCATTTGGGAAGATATATTTCAATCAGAAGTACGTGAGAATGTAAATAACAGAAGAGAGAATGAACTACGAAAGAGGGAGGATGCATTATTGTTGCGTGAATTTGAAGCTCAAAAAGAAAAGGACAAGCTAATAGAGAGAGAGCATATGCTTAACAAGCAAGAGGGCGAACTGGGAAGAAGGATAGTAGAGAATAGGATTGGTCGTATTTTGTTGTGTGTACTTTGGATTGTCTCACTTGTAATAGGTTGGTTCTAAATGTAGATGTATTATGTTAGTTTTAGATGTAAATAACTTTATCTTATCCTAACATGTATAATTATGACGACGGATTGGCTGTATTTTAATTTTGCATTTCTGGAAGTAAGGTTGGCAAGATTTTTGTTGTATTTTACTGCCTTGCCAAGATTATGGTTGTAAATATCATCAGACTTTGTAAGGACTACTTTTTCAATTTCTAGTAGACAAGCCTATTTAAGCATTTCTTTCTCTTACAAAATATCTATTAACTTTCTTGTCTATTTTATTTTTTGTATACTGCCACTTCCTATAAAGCATGTTCTACACCACTTAACAATTCACATGTACTTTAATTTTAAGCTTTGCCTTTTCTGTATTATAGGTTGCCAACTAACATGTTCTACAAACCCATTTGGGGCATGTACAAATTTAGCATTTCTTGATATGTCAAAACCTGTTACTATGAACCATATTTTTCCAAATTACCTGTGTCAACTCATATATAAGATTTCATTAAAATTTTGCCATGGTTTTTGTGGACAACCTAGTTCTTAAAATTGTCACCTGTAGTTTATATGCAATATTAATGGAGAGTACCATCCATATGCAAGGAAGTAATTTGTAACTCATGACCATTCATGTCTAACGCTACCTACTGCCCAACTCTACAAATTCATATACAAATTAGAAAATAGCAGTAATTTGTAACTCATGACCATTCACAAGAAATGCAACTTGCTGCCCAACACTACACCATATACAAATTGGAAAATAGAATTTATCCACTTCATATACACATGAATTTACAAATATATTATCCACCTCATATACAAATTCCTTTACAAAAGTTATACATCTTTCAACTTGTTATATACAATATTAAACTCCTATGCCAAAGCATATAAAAATTAAACTAAAATATTGTACGTATTCCATGGAGTTGAGTGAGATCAAAAAGCACTTTCGGGCATATCTCAAGAGTACCTGCAAGATATTAAATACAAATATTAGCCCAGAGTTATCATCATAGCTATATATGTGATAAACTTTCCAAAATCTGAAGAACATTCATATCAAATTAATTTGAAAGCAAAAAATGGTTTTAGAAGTCAAGCTTCTAAATCCCAATAGCCAAAATATCTGTTTCACTCGTATGTTATATTTCACTCCGTATGGGTCGGATGCCGAGTTTTAAAAGAATTCGGGTACCGGATTTTAAACCCGGTACCCCGGGTTTGGCACTGGGTTATATGCCCCTGGCACCCTGCATCCCGATTCCCCCCCCCCCCCCACAATCTGACTCTCTCTCTCTCTCTCTCTCTCTCTCTCTCTCTCTCTCTCTCTCTCTCTCTCTCTCTCACAATCCGAAGAAACCCTAGCCTCCCTCTCTCACTGTCGTCGGCTAATCGAAGTAAAGATAGCCCTCCTTTCCTCCCTCAGTGCCGATCGAAGAAACCCTAGCCTCCCTCCCTCAGTGCTGGTCGAAGAAACCCTGTCATCCCGTGACCCATCATCATCGTCGCCAACTCGCTATCATCCTCGACCTCAAGGTTTGTTCTCTGTGATTTGGGTATGTTTTAGATTTGGGTCTGTTTTATTACGATAAGAAAAAGGTATGAATCGAACTCTTTGAACCAGGAAAAAAAAATATTTATTCGTAACATTTGTGTAGAAAATGAAAAGGGGAAGAACCTTTGGTAGATCTGGGTTTTTTTTGTTATTTTGTTAAACATGTATAAAGTGGTGGTTTGTTTCTGTTTTTCTTTTAAGCTTATCGCTAGTTTCTTTTAAGCTTCTAATCCCGTTCTCCATTTTTTTGGTTGTTAATTTTTCATTCCACAATGGTTTAGAATGGCTTTGATTTTAATTGTTATGGTATTGCATCTAAATATGATTTTACCGCATAATGCCCTAAGAAAATCTACATCCACTTTTAATTAAGTTCAACGAAATTTAAAATAATTAGGAGTGTTACAATCTCCAAGATAAATTGGATGTAAGAAACTCCTAAATTATTGACTTGCAAATAAAGAATAGATAAGCAGGGCTACTTGCAAATAAATTGGACGTAGATTTTTTTGCATCATGTTCTAGAAAGAAAACAACAAATTAATTTTCTATTTTTTATTTTGATTAATCAATTATTAAACGAGTTAGTAAAAAAAATTATGTAAAAATGAATGTCATTGATCAATAAAAAATGGTTTATACATTTTTAAAGTGCGTAACTTTACATATTTCATTTGAAAAAAAATAAATAGATGATTTATGATTTATATAAAAAAAATTATCTTTTAATTGTAAATTTTATTTTTGCTCAAATGAAAACTAAATTTATAATTTAACATTAGTCTTAATTAATGTTGGAGATATGACGAAGATATGTTGCATGTAGATGCATGCATCAAACATGCAATTTTTCTCCAAGCGTGTTAAACACGTGTAATTTGAAATTTTTTTTGTTGTTTTTCCCATCCATATTAATTTGTTGTTTTTTTGCAAATAAATTGAAAGAGGTACATCTTGAGTTCTCTCTTTCTTGATTTTTTCGTATAGCATGGTATTCTAATTTGATCTATCATGAAGTTTCCTAACTTACATTTTGGCAATTAATTTCTATCCTTTGATTAAAGCACATATATTGTTTCTAGTTATCACTTGAATGCTGCTATTCTATCTCTTGAACATTAGCAATGCTGCTTGCCTGTCAACTCTGAGTAGTGAATGAGAAAAGAAGAACAAGTAGTCGTGTACTTGTATGCCTAATTAGTTTAGAAGGACCATTCTCATTCATCTTTGACTGGAAAGAATATAATTATATGCCTAAACCATGTATGCATTATACATTTGGTAATGCTTTTGCATGCACAGAATATAATTATGTGTTGTTGTTTATATATTTAACCATTTAATTCTAATAGCATTGTAGCAAGTGCTGTTATTGATCTGTTTTGGTTGTTAAATCGGGTTTTGAATCAGATCCATGATTTCAGGCTATGCAGCACATGGTTGTGTTGAGGATGCTTTGCAACTCTTTGTGTGGAGCTTGAGGAAGAATTTCAGGCCAACTGAGTTCACACTCAGTATTGTTCTAAGTTCTTTTTGTACACTCCCCCCAGCAGAGCAGGGTGGTCAAATTCATGCTTTGGTTAAATCGGGTTTTAAGTCAGATCCAGTTGTTGCTAATTCACTCATGGAAATGTATGCTAAATTTGGGTCAGTTAATTATGCCATGAAGATGTTTGCTGATTTGGGTGTACGGTATTTGATATCCTGGAACACCATGATTTTGGGTTTGACTAACAATGGTAGAGTACACGAGACCCTTGACATTTTTTGATATCCTGCTAGCACACGCACTGATTATGTGCAAGATCTGAAAAAAATAAGAAACGTATGTGCCACAATATTTTGAAGGAATGTTATGTGCAAGATCTGAAAAAGAAAAAAGAGTGCCACAATATATTTTTGCTGAAAAAAATTTAATAATCAGGCTGTGTAAAAAAAAAAAAAAAACCCGGGTATAGGCCTTGTAAAAACCCGGATCAATCCGGGTTCTAGCCCGGGTCATAACCCGGGTGTATCCGGGCCGGACTCCGGCCCGGATTTGGAATCCGGGTTCCAGGCCAGGTATACCCAGATACTCGGTCCGGTACCCGGTTGCCCAGCCCTAACTGAAACTACCTCTCAATTTTGAATGGGGAAACACATGGGATTGTTTGGTTACAAGATTGGAAATCAGCTGTCGTCTCCGTCTCCACCTTCTTCCTCAAGGCATTGTCGAATTGGTCGACAAATTCTAGTAATGTCGTACCGGAATACACAAATCCGTCAAAAAAGGCATTCATGCTTTCCGACCGTTGGGTAGTGCTCACACTAGCCAAAAATACACCTTTCAGGAAAACTGGTACCCAAAATGACCTCTCGGTGAATAACCCCTGCAACCATGCATTATCAGTAAGATCATACTTAAGCATTAACTGCTCCCACTTCTCCTCGAATTCTTCGCGGCTTTGTGTATCGTAGATTGCATTCTGAATGGCAGTCTTCAACCCGTATTCTGAGTGGGATCCCAATTTTTCTAGCAATTTCCTCATTATATGTCAGAGACAATATCTATGCCTTGTGTTCGGAAATACTATGCCAATCGCATTCTTCATTGCCCTGTCTTGGTCTGTTATTATGGCTTGGGGTGCCCGTCCATTCATACATTCCAACCAAGCTTCAAATAACCACACGAAAGTACTTGTATCTTCGCTAGAAATTAAGCCTGCCCCTAAGAGTATGGACTGGCTATGGTGGTTGACACCAACAAATGGAGCAAACGGCATTCCGTACCTATTTGTGAGGTACGTCGTATCAAACGTGATCATATCTCCAAAATATTCATATGCCGCTCGACTTCTTGCGTCAGCCCAAAAGACATTCCTAACTCTGAACTCATCATCCACATCCATGACGGAGACAAAGCCATCATTCATTTTCCTCATTCTCTTAAAATATTCATTCAGTGCTTCCCCACCTCCTTTACCCATTCTTAGATGTCTAGCTCTGTCAATGAAATTTCTACAATCTTTCTCTTGGAAATCCAAATTCTCATACCCCCTCGCTTCAGTCACAAGTGCATGGAAATTTTTATGCATCCGAATACCTGCTCTATCATTCAAGTCAAGCATCCTCTGACTGTATTCATCCAGATTTTTATGAGATCTAAAAAATCTGGATTTTTTTTTGGGCTAACAGTACTATGATTGTGAACAAGATCTACACTGGTCAACACCCATTCTCCATTCACAAGGCGAGCATTTACCTTCACCTTACAATCTGTTTTTGTTGTTGGTCGTGGCTTAGATAAATTATTATGGCTAGGATAGTACCTGCAGCTGCGTGCACAGGCAATCGTGACATACTTAGCATTCCCATGAAGATCTCTCTTTGTCCTTCTTATAATAACCCCAAAACCCTCTTGTTTGGCAAATCGTTTGTAATAGGCCAAAACCTCTTTATCAGTACCAAATTTCATACCAGCTTTTGGAGGCTCAATGTTATTATCATCATCTGAAACTTCAAACATTCCCCCCTTGTTTGGCAATATATTTTTGTCGGGTGAAGTTTCTGAAAAGGAAGAATGAGTGGTTAGGACACATAGTTTTTTTTTTTTTATATATATATATATATACAATGGATGAGGGTGGATATTGTTAAAAGTGTACCTCCAACATCATTTTCACTTTCAACACTAAATGGTATAGATGATGACCCACTTGCGCAATTTGGTACGGGCATACTTGGTCCACATGGCGACATTGCTGAGAGCTGTATTTTAATTATTGTGTTATACATTATCCAAAATACGGAGGTACGTCAAAAAATAACATAACAGTTGACTCAAAATAACTACCTGGGTTGTATCTTCACCTTGTCTCAACTCCTCCAGATTAGTCGATAGAGGGTATGGTATGGTTGGCCCAAAGGGTGGCATTGCCTAGAAGGCCTGGGTGGCTTCAAATCTTCCTCTTCGCCCATCACGCTATTTGAGGAACCATTTGGGACAGTATATTTTGCACTTAAATTTAGTGGGCAGCTTATCTACTTAAAATCAACAGCAATAACTCACCCTGCAAACACATAACACTTCTGTCAATTCAAGCAACACCAACAAGTGATCCCCAGAAAATATTAACCACTAAACAAACGCAATGGCTACTTTATGTGCATATTCTGGATTTTCAAATAATGGATTGTGCGTACAGTTTCGACTTCACAAAATTCACATATACTATTTCATAAATGTAGTTATCTAATTTACTAAAGAATTCTGAATGTGGTCTCCAAGGTTAGTGATCTCTAGAGAGCAGGGAATCTTGATTTCAATGGAAACAGAGGGGGCCTTCATTCAAAACAAGACGCAGCAACAATCATCATGTGATAAAGATTGTAATCAATGATGCAAAAGGCTACAACTACTCAAAAATATAAGAAAATACCATGCAATGATGCAAAAGGCTAGACCTGTTAAAAAAAATATATATCCAAATCTCATGATTTCATTTCTCATTTATCAATGAGGCCAACGTGTATCATACTTTTATAAGCATTTATATATATATATATATATATATATATATAAATATATGTGTCATACAAAAGGACCAACCATGAGAATAAATTAGACTGCTCTTGTCCACTAGTTGTACTCAATATTCAAATTCTTTGCTTCAAATGCATTGAGTAAAACATTGTGATGATTAGTTAGAAGCTCAAAAATATTCCTACCTCAAACTAATTAAAAGCAACGCATATATTTCTTTACCATTGATCAATCACACAAGCACAAATTAATGGCCCTAACGTTGCAGGCTTGCAGGTGCAAGGATGTCAAATATAGCATTTTTATTTTTTACTTGCAACAAGCTCAATACGAGCTGCCTTTAGGGAAAAGAAAAAGCATTGATTTTAATGCTGGGACAAACTCATTACTCCAGGAAAAATAGAGGTGAAAAAAAATTGATGTCTGTTAATTTGTTGTTGAAGACACCAAGGCTTCCAGTTTTAGGAGTTCTTTCCTTAACCTTTCGTATACGGGTATGGCTTACCTCCAGTTACATTTTTAAAAATCAGGATATGTCCTGTTAAAATTCAAATGCCAACAATGAATGTAACTTCAACCTTGGTGTTGATCAGTCAAAAGTTTTAGCTTTTGTGTAATAGTAATTAATGTAAAAGCAGTCAAATATTTCTTTTTTTTTCCTAAATTTCTGACTCTTACGTCGATCTCTCCCAGTGTTTCTTTTTCTCCTAAACTTGGTTTGTACACGCAACGACGATAACAACTAAAACAGTAACAAGAAGAAGCAGCGTAGCTACCAGTGGGAAGCATTATATCCAAGCAAAAAGTTGACACTTGCAGGGTTATCAAATCAAAAGCAACCAACTTGAATACTCTCAAGCAAGAATACTGTAAATCGCAGACCCATAAACGAAAAAAATACAGAAATAACAAAATGCTAATGGAGAGCTGAAACCATAACAGAAAATTAAAAACCCTAGCCCTTACTTTCTTACCCTTGCAATACGACAGCCGATGGGTCTGGGAAGCTAGGATACCACTGGAGGATTGTGCGGCGAAAATAAATGGGGAATCTTTTCAATGTCGTACGGACATAAACACGCCAAGAGAGGAAGCGAAGCCAGCCGGAGTGATGAAGCCAAACGGGTCGGAGTGATGAAGTCAAACGGGGCGAACTGATGCACCCACACGGGCCAGAGAAAAGGTCAGGCCGACGAAGGAAACCAGCTGGGGGCGTGGAGCAGAGAATGCAGGGAAGCTTTCTTGCGTCAAAAGTGAAGAAGAACGCGGGCGAGGGGGGGGGGGAAATTGAAATGATGCAGAGGACTAAAACGCCGACGTTTTAAAAAAAAAATACCACGTTGGCTGGAGTGCGGTGGTTGTGTGAACAGTAGATAGTTGTGTAGTATAACTCGCCACTGCAATTACTGACAAGAAATTATACTCCAATTACCAGAAGCCCAATCACCACAAAACTGCCCCACTACCCACATAAAAAACACACACCAGTACTTCGGGTCTGAGATCATTAAGGTCATGTATATATATATATATGAAGTACTATATAACATGTATGGACCCAAATATTAGAACCATACAACAGTACTATAGAAATGGCTCCATGCATGAATCACCAAAGAATCTGACAGGCCTAGCTAGTGGCTACCATGGAAACTGGATCTAAGCTTGAACTGAACCATCGCACTTGCAGGCAGCCAAAGACTCTGAACCACTATGCATAGACCCACGGCAATACTGTAGGTCAACTGCAAACTCGAAAAAAAAAAAAAAAACATCAGTGGCCACATCCTTCCAATTGAGCATCCTTCCAAATTCATTCTTCCACTTTCAACCATGGACCCCAAAACCTAGTAATGTCGGTGATCTTTGAAGGCATCAAAACTTTCAATCCCACTTTTTATCCTTTCTGTACATAGTTTCAATCAATTGTAAAAGGAAAGAGAGATACAGAGGGAGGATTACCATGCACCGACAAATTGATAGAGAGAGAAAGAGATGGAGAGTAGGAAGAAAAAATGATTTTTTTTTTTTATTAAAAGATGTGTCCAGTTACACGGGTTCTCTCCGGTTGTATAAAGAGTCTCTCTTTTCTTATAGTGCGAAACACAAATACAATAATTTCTATTCCTTTTGGCAAGCTTGAAGCAGCTAGAGAAAAGTTAATGCCTTTACAAAACAAAACATGATACCGACATCTGGCAAGTTTGTTTATTTATATTATAACATGAAAGAATAAAAGAATAAACAAAGAAATGTTATGAAAATGAATATATTGCCATCCATGTATTGAAGCTGAATTCATTCCCTCAGAGTGATTCCCCCGGCGGCCTTTACAAGAAAGTTACAAAGTCAGCCTAATATCCCGTGTTAAGTAACAAAAATGCTAAAAGATGCGAAGCCTCACCAAAAATTTTTTGGTGATGGTACCGATCTTACCCCCCTATCTGAGCGGACAGCATTACTAGAGAATCGCCTGTACTTGTTTAGCTTCAATCTAATAGCAGGAACCTTACGAGAAACAGCCTGCCATATCATTTGGACGGCGTCACCCTCTTTTGATGGGTACTGAAACTCGTAGAAATTTTCAACTTCTTTCAACTTCTGCCACATTCTGATCCACTCGTCCTTCCCAATATTCCTGATGAGATTTATTAGGAATTTTTCTTTAAGAGCATCGCTTGAGCGAACAAATACGCAGAATTGAGAATAGTCAAGAACATCCTCGTATGGTAGTTCGATATTATCACTAATAATGACCGGAACACAGCGGCTAGCAATGGCATCAAATAGACGGTTTGATGACGGGGTGTCGCCTGCTATATTGAGGCAAAATTTTGAAGAATGCATTCCCTGGGTAGCTTTCTTAATTCCATCTTTTTGCACACTTCCAAATGCAAAGTGCACATCTTGCTCATCCTTCAAAAGATAAAATAACTCTTGCCGAATATAGCCTCCCTGAATATGGGAAATTAAATATTAGAGAATCTTGATTAAGTTGGAAACAATCAACCCAAATTAACATGAAGAATACAATACAGACAGCTGAAACCAAAGACAAATTACTCAACCAATTGATCACATACAAGCTTCAGGAATCCAATAGACATTAGGATTTTACAAAGAAGAGGGCTAACCACACAAAACTTCATTTGAAAGCACTTGTAAATGAAAAATCTGTCAAATCTGTGCATTCATGTATGAAAATAATTACCCATGTTGATAGAATATTAACCCCACCAAAAGATTTGCAGTGATTCAAAAAATAACAAAAAATTAATAAATTAGTAGTATCCTATGAGTAAAATCTGTTCATCAACGAGAGTAGATTCAACTAATTCTTCATTAAAAAAAATTGAATTTCAGTAAGATAGTGTCTAACTTGGCTTAAATATAATAATGAACATTGATTGAGGTGCTGATCTAAAGCTTAAGGTTTCGAAAACATGATAGTTTTTAGCAAATTTAAATACCCAACTTTACAACTGCTGAAACGAAAAGAAACAACTAGCTAAAAGAATTTAAAGAGGAAGATCACATACATCCTTTCTATAGATTGCTCCTTGGAAGTATAGCAAAGTTGGACGGCTATCAAAATCAGGCGAGTCATTGACATTAGAACCGATTACATGTTTGTAAGGTGCAATCACATCTTTATCAACATTTGCTATGTTTGGAGGATATCTTCCGAAGTCTGAAAGTATAAACATGGCACTCCAGAGCTTCATCCTTGCATCTAAAAGGCTATTTGGATGATGGGCCACAATCAAGTGGTCACGTCCTCTTGACCTCTTCCATTCCTTCTGGGCTGTTAAAAATCTCACTAGCTTCTCCTGTAGCAACGTATTCTTGCTCTTTCTCTGGCGTGGGTCAGCCTTGGAGTACCGGTTATAGCATAATGAAGAAAAAAATGGTACAAAAATGATATCAGCGTCACTGGAGTTGTGGACTCTTATTGCACTACGCGGAGCATTTGGAGCATCAGGAAGTTCGGAAGCCAGGAGATCCAAAGTAAGCCAATATTCTATACTGTGTTGCAAGTTCAATCCACCGGGATAATCGGGTATCTTACTTCGAATATCTGGCCAAACGCTACCACCTTGAGCCTTCCAATCCAAAAGTCCAAAATGAAATTCCGGGGGTAAATCATACATAAAAACCTTAAGAACTACTTTGTTTTCTTTTTGCTGAGCTACTTCTATATCATTGGTATTGCATTTCACATCTATTTTTTCATTTTCTTGGGATGTTTCTTCTTCTTGTTCTTCTGCATCGACAAGGATTGACCGATTTCCGGTTGAGGGTTCAACTTCATTCTGACTATGGGTTGCAGAACCCCGATCGTCACTCGTAGCCAGAAACTTGGAATTGGGTAACAAATTATGGTCAATGAAATTGGGACGACCAGTTGAACGCAGCACAAAGAACCAAGATAGTATGAACAAGATCGATATTATTGTGAACAAACAAAACAGAGAGTTCCGAGAAGTGATTCCAAGAGACAAGGCATTCCTCTCAGCCATCGTAATAAGAATCCCGTAAAAGTTCAACAATCTCGCGTTAGAACTATCATTACATATCGAAAGAAGGATATCCAACCTGGAATGTGTCAAATGGGTAACTATGAAAATGACGAATAATTATACTTGAGCATTTATAGGAGAAATTATAGATTAATTAAATAAATAAATAAATAAATAAGAAAAAAAAAAAAAAAAAAGAAGAAGAAGAAGAAGAAGAAGAGAGAGATGGCAGCACTAAGCCAAGCGAATCCTGCTCAAAATTGATGAACGATTACTCACAACGATTACATAGATAGAACCTGTAACACTTCATGGAGCACCCTGCTAGCACAACTTACTTCAAACATTGGGCATAAATATTCAACGCCCAGTGCGCAAAATAACCTCTGGATAAATCCCAATGCAAGAAGCAGATTCAAAATGAAGAAATAACTCATATCCCAATGTATAAATCCGCCAAAGAAGAAGGACCAACGAAAAAGAAAGCGAACTCAGAGGAAATAAAAATCCAATCCAACAAGCCCACCAAGAAAGAAGCGCCCGAAAAGGGTCGAGAAAACCAAGAAAAGAAGATAAAGATGTTTAATGGTGATTAGTTTTGATGAATGAAGAGTGAAAGAAGAATATATGATGGAATCATGCCGTAATGTTGGAATGGTGGTGATGTTATCGAAGGAAAAGTCTCTCTACCATACCCTCAAAGACTTGTTTGCTAGCAAGAAGAAGAAGCGCGAGAATAGGGTCTTATCGATGGAAGCGGGACCTCCTTGGCTCTTCTTTGGTGGGACTGCCTTCGTCTATTTCTTTGGCTATTCTTTTGTACTTTGAGCAAATTGGTTGCAGTATTTACTACGCAGTTTCGACTCAAAACGATAATTAAATAAATAAAACCTACTATTTTCTAGGGAAAGGAACAGCAATCGCTCATGGCAGCTTCCATTTCTGCCACATACTTGAAAATAATTTTGGTAGGAATTCATTTGTTATAGAATTTTTAATACCAATTAATTAAAATGCCTAAACTCTTCGTGAAAATGAAAATAATTTTCATAAATATATAATCTCATAAATAGATTTTCTTTATGGTTTGGGTCGTGGATGTGTTTCGCACCCATGTGAGCACCCTTAGCAAACATGCACTAGAAAATCTAGAAAATGCCTATTAAAGGTCTCTGATGTCTAGGCCTATTAAACCTAAGAATTTTTGGGCATTGAAAATTGAGAAATGCTATTTCCACAAATAAATTTCATAAAAATAAATAAATAAACTGACATGATTTTATATGATATATTAGATATACTTTATTATAAAAGTAGTTTTATATCTAACATACCACATCAAGCTCTTACGACCTTATTTTTAAAATTTGTTTGTAACTAAAACATTTTTTTTAAAAGTTATTAATGTCACCCATAATGTTTTATAAATCTAGAAATCTAAGAGTTTCTCTGTTCATTTATTTGCATAATATTTTTATAAATATTAAACACGTACACAAGAATATTATGTGTTTCATTTATAGGCTAGTATGTTTGGTTCTTGTTTTTTTTTTTTTTTTTTTTTTTGGAAAAAAAAAAAAAAAACCTATCTTCATTGATCACTAGTTATTACAGAAACTCTCCCTCTCTACAATTCTTTGAATACACTCAAGAATATCTTCAATCCAAACCAACTCAGGTTGTACAAATAAACTTTCCTTGGTTAATGAATGTGCTGCCTCATTGTTTGTTCTACGAATAAATTGCCCTAACCAATATGTCCTTTGCTTCAATAATTGTTTCATACCTTCTATTAAGCTGCCATAGAAAGATAGATCTTCAATAGCCATATTAACAACAGTAACAACCACTTGAGCATCCCCCTCAAACAGCACCTTGTCCATTCAAAGTTTTATGCACACAACCATAGCCTTCCACAAAGCATAAGCCTTAGTAACAGTAGGTTGATCAACATTATACTTTTGTCCCTCCATAACAACTAACAACTCCCCATCTTCATCTTGAATTACAACCCCTATGCCCACCTTCCTTTCCCTCTTATCAACTGCTGCATCCTAGTTAGCTTTCACAAATCCCGATATTGGTTTTTTCCACTTCATATCTTGACTGCAGCTCCCCCCCAGTGCTTCTATCACTTACCTTAACTATCTGTTAAGCCTGTTGATACTCTGTCAAATCATTTTTGGCAATTCTTATGACTTGACTTGGAGTTTTGAATTTATCCTAAAAAATGATCTCATTTCTTCTCAACCATAAACCCCTCATTACTGCAGCTACCTCCTCTAGCTCAGACTCATTCAGTTTCTCCCTGAGTTTATCCCACAAAGCCAACAGATCGGTTTCACTAGTCTTCATCTTCTGCAACATACACAATGATTCTGACCACACATCACATGTTGCAGGGCAATGCCAAACCACATGCATGATAGTCTCCCCATCCCTTTTGCAAATGGGGCAAAAAGGATTGTCTATGATTTTTTTTTCAGAAAGAGATTTTTCCTAGTAGCAAGGAACTCATTGACAGCTTTCCAAAGAAAAAGTTCAATTTTCTCTGGAACATTCAACCTCCATATACTTTCCCAATTTTTTTCCCTCTATTGATGCCTTGAAAATTCACCTTGATTGGCTTGCTTCCTTTCATTCTCCAAGTGGTATGCACTCCTCATAGAAAACAAACTTTTTTTAAGGTCCCCAAATCATCCTATCTTCCACCTCCATACAACTTAATGACATGATGCATATCTGATCAGCTTCCACTTTGTTGAAGATGCTTCAAATCACTCCCCTCTGCATTGCATCAACTCACACACTCTTGCTTCTTTATCAAGAATAGAAACTGTAGACTATACTATAAATGATGATGGTGTTGCAAGCCATCTTTGACCCAAATTTTGATTTTATCCCCATTTCCAACCTTCCATCTCAATCCTCCAAGAGACTCACTGCATTCCACTCACTTCTCCACATATAAGAGGATCTATGGCCCTATTTTGCTTCTAGTAAAGACTTGTCATTGAAATACTTCTCTTTCAGAATCTTTGCAGCTAGACTAGATGTATTTTGAAGCAGCCTCCATACCTGCTTAGCCAGAAAAGCCAAGTTAAAGCTCTCTAAATCTCTATAGCCAAGTTCTTACTTTAGATTATGTTGATGTAGAGCATCCCAGCCTGCAGTTTGCTTTTATCTTGTTTGCATAATTATTTATAAATATTAAATTCATACGCAAGTCTTTAATAGACAGTTACCAATGTAATAATTTCCAAAACAGTGTTTGAACTTCATAAAGTATTGTTGACGCTTTGAAAATCACATAACAGATTGGAAGGGGAAAAAGAGTCATTCCCAGCACACTGAGGAGATTTGGGCCTCGAATGACATTGTCTGGTGCCCCCAACAGTGGTCAAGTGATGTTGTACAGTGATGGTACGTACATCCATTGCGGTGAAAGGAAAGCAAGTGCAGAGACATAAAAAGAGATGAACACATGGTTTACATAATTCGGCATAATGCCTACATCCACATGCATTTGAGGAGGAGAAATCTACTATAATATTCTTGCTTACAATTACTCATGGTCTCTCATTTTTCACTGTACAATGGTGGCTTTGGATACATTTATTAGAGAAAAACGAGCTCCTCGTCCAACGGTTGAAGGAGAAGTCGAAGAAGAAAAGGAAGCTGAAGAAGAAGAGGATCCTCAAAAGTCGTCTGGACCTCCCCTTTTAAGGTGCGAGCTCTATCCGTGTGCCCCCTGCAATGGTAATGCCCTGTTTGTGTCACGTGTCCAACTGTCTCTCTTTTTTGACCTGCACCCCCTTACCTCCTGACCCCTTATAGCCCCATTGCCTATCTCCTAACTCCCTGACAACCCCTGACTACCTCTTAACTCCCTGACACCCCATGCCTCCTGACTCCTTGACCTCCCTAATCCCCTCTTATCCCCTAGCCCCTAACTTGGTGGGCTAGGCCTAGTCTTTGGGCCCTAGTGTTTTACCCCCCTCACAAGTATAGACACATTTCCAAATGTGATTATCTTATAGTATTCTTTGCGTTAAATATAGGCTAGAAATTATGAGAATTTTTTTATGCAATATGTCTATGTTCTTATGTTCCTCTGCATATTAGGATCCAATTAAAAAAAAAAAACTAGAACAAATTTTCTTAGATAGAACTTAAAAAATCTCATGCATAAGGCTTTGGAATGTTAAATGGACATTGGTCAACCCAAATGGCATGCTTAATGTATCTTGAATGCAATTTTAGGAATATCCTCAGCCCACCCTAATTTGGTAGTACAGTTCCTCTCTAGAATGGATGTGGTGTTATTTGGACTTTAACACCCTCCAATAAGAAAAGGCCACCTTAGCATTCCAAAGCTTAATTATATAAGTCTCGTCATAGCTAATACCTACTAAGATCAAAAGACCTATGTGAAGAAAAAATTGGGGAGCCTCATTTGGTACTAGACCACCAGGTGTTGCCCATTAGACGCTACCAAACCGCCGTCGTCCTCCCTATGTACATTGTCATCGTCCTCTCTGCCATTTACATGGTTTGGTTTGGAAACATTGCAATAGCTGGAAATTTTCAAAGAAATTGTAGGGTTAGCAGCAAATTGCGAAGGCAATTCTCCCACAGTGCAACAGACTAAGGTGGGGTTTGGAGACCCTCCAAAATTCATGGTGGTACTGAACGGTAAAATTAACCCACTTTGTAATCAAAGAAAGACAATGAATTGCCTTGTACAAAAGCAAAGTGCAAAATCCTCTTGTTACAAATGCAGTCTATAATTGATCATTTGAACCCACAACAAAGATCAAATAAAATGCCTTTCTTTGTGACCATTCCTGCACCTAGAACGCATATATAACATATCATTTATATCAATTAAGTTTTTCAAATACCCCATCTCTAGGAATCCTTCCTCATGATCCACATCAAGAACGTAAGCTCAACCCTATCAACTTATTTCACAAGATACATGCACAACCTGTACATTCTCTCCCCGTAGCATCAACAGAGTGGGCCATTAATAAAACATCAAGGTGGCTTTAGTTTGTGAAGAATCACGAGAACTTTTAACTTAGCTTATAATAGTCGCTCAAGATCTTCTCCACCTAAATTTAGCTAAGGATGGGATGGCTTCTTCTAGTCTCATTGAGAATATTCAGATCTACTGATATGAGAATATTCAAGATGAAAACCAGAGTTTGTAAGGTCACAGAGTGAGAAAAGATGGCAATGGGTCATGACAACGGCCATGTCGTTAGCTTCGATGGTCACAACAATGACGATCTTCACTGCAATGGAAGCATAGGTTGTCAGAGAGAGGTCATGGCCATGGGTCTTAGAGATTGGAGGGTATTCGATGATGGTCTTGGGAGAGAGGGTCTCTATATGAAGGTCTTCATTCTATATTGTGCGGTCCCATTCTTAGAACCATGGGAGGATGAGGTGGTGCGCTCCCATTGGAGAGTGTTATTTGAGGTTTAATACCAGGACTTATCCGAAAATTTTCTCTTGGTGGTAGCCTGAGCGCAAGTCTAGTATGGAAAATAGTTGGGCTCCACTTGACTCATCCAGCAGCTCCTCAATCACAAGAATAGGATATTTATCCTTGATAATCACTTTGTTTAATGTCCTATAGTCTACACATCCTCCAAGAGCCATAAGCCTTTCTTACTAATAAAACAAGAGAGGAATAAGGGCTTGGGCCAGGCTAAATCACCCATTTGGTCAACAATTCTTTCACAATCTTCTTTGTTTTATCTTTTTGGAAATAGGGGGTATTTGTAGGGTCGTATAGAAACGAGTGGGGTATTGGGGAGTAGGTTGATAGAGTGGTCATGAGTTCTATGAGGGGTAGGCCTCTCCAAATATATAAAGATATTGGTTTAAGATGTACTAGATAGGATTAGGAATAAATCTAGGCTAAGGAGGCATCTCCTCCACAATTAATCAAAGCCATAGTCCTCTTTTCTTCAATTTGTTATGTTTATTAAAACCCCCTTTCTCATTGCAAGCTGCAAGGTTCAGACCCTTTAACTGGATAGTCTTATCACTCTGTTGGAATTTTATGGACAGATCCTCAAATTCTAGATAATACGCCTTAACTTGCTTAGCCCCTGGACCCCTAACACCATGTCACACCCTACAAGCACTAGAACATGAACCTCTGTGGTGAAATAAGTGCCCTACATCTTAAACCCTAACTTAGCACATTTCCCCTCACTGGTAATCTAATCCTCATTGGCAACTCTAAATTTAACCCTTTCAGTAGCATTGATTGAGATATTTCTCCTTCTAATCATTGAGGGGTCAAGAAAATTATGGGTGTTCCTTGAATCTATGAGCATAGTGATTTCTTGATTGCCCACTCTGCCCCTAACTCTTATGGCTTTTGGATTTTGGGATACAATAAGAGCATGTAAAGAGATCTCTAGTTGGTCATTGTTGAGTTTTAAATCCAAACTCTCTTTTGTTATGCCTGTCTCTTTCTTCTAAATTTCTAGGTCGTCAATACATTCTCTCCCAACATCCTTAATTAGAAACAACTTAGGATTTGGGCACTTGTCCCCTAGATTCCACTTGGAATCATAGGATTAATACAAACCTCTATCCCTTCTATCTTTCATTTGTTACATATTTATGTTTTGGACATGGACTATGGTGTTAGACCCCCTTTTTGGGCAGGCACAATGATAGTACTCGAGTACTTCAGTAACCCTGGGTCAAATTTAAAGTGTTGGCCTTTAGAATTTCTCCTTATAAGCTCCATGTAGGGTTGAAAGTTTAAATTGAAAAATCAGAGAACCAACCTGAACCAGACCTGACTGGTTAGCTTAGTTTTGAATCAGTTTAGTCAAAAACTAGTTCCTACATTTTAAAACTCAATTAAATCTGGTCCGATTTCAATTCTTGGCTTTTTAGCACTAGACTGGACCGGTTTATAAAATACATATATGTAAAAATTAATTTTTAATATTATATGAAACATTTTATATATGTATATATAATTTATATATATAATTATATACGAAATAATTTTATATTATAATTTATAACATAAAATTTTAATCTTAAATATATATATATATATATATAATTTTTATATATAATATATCTAATTACATTGGTACTTGATTAAAACAAAAAAAATGGACCAAACTAAACCGGAACTTATAAAACTGGAAGTACCGGTTAGGAGGATAATAGGTCTGAAATCAGTTCTTGAAAATGTAAAACTAGTATATACCAGTTTAGTTCTAAAATTTATACAAAACCAGACCCGTTACACCCCTAACCATGTGTGCTCCATTTGAATCTTAGCCCAACTATAACCCGTGAGGAGATTGTCTGGATTGAACATCCTCATTGGCAGTCAGATGTCATCCCTAAACCCACTTAAAAAAGAAAACTCACAAACATACCCCTTTAACCTATTAGATATTGCTTCAACTTAGATTTATAATTTTCCACTATGCCATTCTGTTTGAGTCTAGTAAGAGACTCCATAGGGTTGTCATAGGAGATGAGACTAAATAGAGTCAAAATAGCCCTTGTAAAGTCCTCCCAACTACCCAAATTTTCAATTTCTTCTAAGTCCTGGAACCAAATTAAAGCTTTCCCCTCTATATAAAAAGAGGCTAATCTCAATTTTGTTGAGGCAGGGTGTTACAAAAAAAAAAAAAAATTGGTCTTATACAACCACCCATTGGGGTCTTCCCCATAGAAAATTCGATACGCACCGACTTGAAAAATGACTCACTTCCTAACTCCAGTTGTTCCTCTCTATGCAGGTGAGAAGCAGAGGACTCTTTATGGGATGAATTATGGTTCTTCTGCTTCTCCAATGCTAGGGCTGCCAACTGTTGAACCACATAATCAAATTGGCATTTCAAAGCAACCATCTTAGTTTATGTGGTTTTGAACTGATAATCAATGGATTTTCTTAGAGAAGCCAAGCCATCTTCTGCTTCTTCAAAACTTATCAAAATTTACATACCTTATTTAAATTCCAATCTAAGACCATTTATGAGTTTTGTATTTACAAAAACTAAACCCTACTATGTGAACTCCTCTAGGCCGAACCTATTTGAGGCTAAAAATGGTGTTTTGCATGCTACTTGGCCATTCATTACACCATAATTCTTAGACTTGATTTGAATGACTCATAATATCAAATTCCTAGTTCAAATATCATGTCAAGAAACTAAATCAAACATTATACAAAATCATAAACGCACAATTTCAAATAATCACACAAAAGATCAAAATTAGGTCAAACTGAACCTAATCTTTGGGTTTTTGGTCTATCACTTCCATTTCAATAGCAAGGATTCCAAAAGTTCACATATCTTAACTTCTAGCATGTTAATCACTCAATCCTAGTTGAATACACATGACCAAGCATCAAAACTCAACTTACTCAATATGTAAAAATCGACTTGCACTAAAAGCCTTGAACCCGAAACATAGCATGCTTGACCTTGAATCAAAACAACTAAATCCTTAATTTCCATGTATATAATCTAAAAGAACACATCCGTATAACTCACATTCAAGTTCTAACTTGATCTATGCACCATATTCAACATATATTAGAAAATACAATATCAACACAACCACAAACCCAAGATCCTCTAAATCATGCTTAAAAACACAAATCTTTGCATGCTTATAAAAAAAATCCAACAAAACCTAGTCATAAAGCTTTAAAAAAATCCAACTTAAACCATAGATCAAAGCTTTAAGATCAAGAGCTTAGGAAATCAAAACCATGGATCTTAGTTCCTAAGGCTACAATGACAAATTAAACCAAACAAATCTCATGTTTAAGGGTTTTGGTTTTATCACTTAGTGGACTATGGAAATCTATTTTATTAAAACTTATATGCTATAACTCAAACAAAGAACTTGCATGAAATTCATAGCAATACACCAAAGCACCGAAATTTGTAGGACTTTTTAACAAAATAACTCAAACTCCCAAGGCATATCAACAAACTCCAAACCAAGCGCCATCATCACCAAAATACCAACATTCAACCTTAAATCTTCCAATAAAATTAACCAATACTCTCCTAATCCAAGACTCATAGTTTGATAAAAATACAAGAGATTAAAGCTAGGAAAGAAAACTTACAAGCTGAAAAATCCCAAGAAACTAAGCACCAAGACTCTCTCCAAATCTCACTCAGTTTGCTCTCAAGGAAGGGAAAATGAAAAACTCTAAGTGATGGGAAAATGAGAGAGGGCATGGGGCTATAGGGGACAGATGAGGGCTGACCTTGGGTAACTAATGGTTTGACCAATTGATGGAAGATATTGCTTGTAAAAGTGGTGGAGTTGTTTAGCTTAAATGAGCTGGAAATGTGTTGGCCGAATGGTGACTTTGTTTGTAGGAAAAGCTTGTTTGTTTGACCTTCTATAAGTACACTATTTGGGGCTGAATCAAGGGTACAAGTTCAGCCATGGGGCAAACTCGTGTGAGAAGTTTGGGGAAAAGAGAAGCAATTCGGCTGGAACTAAAAACTCAAAACAGAGTGACTTTAATTAGGGTATAGATAGGGCTTCAAGTCCATGTGTAATTGTTTTGGTTAAATGAAAGTACCATGGTGTAAGGAAGTGGATGAGAATGTAAGGAAAAGTACATGAGTGTATGGTTGCTGGTAAAAGTAGTTTAAATCAAAGAGAGAAGCAAGATTGTCAAAACTGAGTGGTACACCTTTGGGGTTTCGGTTACCCTAAGGGATTTGGGATTTCATTTATGGCTTTTTAATGGTTGACCATAGTTGTACTTGAGTGGTTGGAATAATGTAGTGAATGTAAGAAAGACATGGTGTTGTAAGAACACATGTAAGTTGCTTGATTTCACTTCATCCACTTTACACATTTGTACTCCAATTGACAAGTGTAAAATATGCTTCAAACGAAGGGTTGTGATGATACCATGTGTCCAAAACAATCTCCTAGTGATCCTTGGCTGATTTGGATATCCTACATGATGATGTAACGGCTATTTAATCTAGGTGCCATGTGGCACTCTTCTGTTGACTTATTTTTCATTCGAAAAATTCAAAACTTTTTATAACATCATAAAATCTTAAATATTCCTACGAGTCTAATTGTGTAATTTTTTTTGCTAAATGATGCTCCTAAGTGCTTCAAATAAATCAAAAAGTAAAATCTGTCTCCAAAGCGGATCATAATCCGATTACGATAATGGACTTAAGCCTAATTAATCACTCGATTCATCATCCCCAAGAACATCCATAGTGAACTACGGCCGGAATCCACCCCTAAAGATGCTTTATCCCCTCCATGCCGCTCAGCATGCAACCCAAAAAAAATCCTTGTTTTCCATGGATAAAACAGAGTACACATACCCCAAGGAGGAGCACCCCAAAACAGCAAGCTAAAATCTATCTCCAAGATCTAGACTCCCTAACTAAGCCACACCGTAAACCCTCTCTGCTATCCCCTCAGAAGACCAACACAAACAGTCAGGAATGCCAGCCATACAAAGCCGAAAAAACTTCGTTTCTAGCGAGGAATGACTCTCCACCTAGCTGGTGAAATGATACGGAAACGGACTCGTTACCAGGCCTTGTGATGGCCTTTCAACAGAACAAAACTCAGCCAAACAGATGCCAGAAACGCCTCTTATTACATGCATCCCCGAGTGGTTAGCTTTGACCACACCATGCCACAGCCAAAAAAAACGAAGTCGAGGCCCTCCTCTTCCACCGTGCAAGCATCACTCTGCCAACTGCGAGATTTAAACAGGAGGATGACTTCAGCCTCCTTGACCGGGGTTGGAGCTTTTGACCACCAAACCACCTCCAAACCGATGCTTTATTATAAACAGAAAAACTAAATGTAAAAAACAAAGAGATGGAAATGGAAATGAAACTTAAAATAAACGAAAACTAGAGAGATGGAGGGAGGGGAAGCCTAGGCTCCCACCTCCCTCGGACGGAAACGCTGCCTTATTTTCTAGAGAGATGGAGGAGCTTCTCTCACTAGGAAAAACATTAACTATATTTGTGGAATATTGATTCATTATGAAACATGAGTATACAAACTATTTATGTAAAAATATATATTTTGTAGGAATTGTGCACACACATTTTAGGGACTCAATAAATGTCAAATTCTAAAAAAAGATAAAATGGAGGAACGACAATCTTATGGATCGGGGAGTTAATTAAGCTATTTGAAAGATGGACACGTAGAAGACCTTCTACAAAAAGAATGAGGATTGTCTTGGGCTCAAGGATAAATTGCACAAAAATATGATAATTTTGATTCAAATCTTAGTAGAATAGTTGTACCTTGATGGTTGAAGTTTCAAAACTAAATCTAGGAGTGTACAGAATTTGGTCTGGACCGGAAAAACCGAACCCGAACTAAAAATTTCGGTCTAGAACGGACTTAAAAAATCGATCGAATTGAAAATTTCCAAATTAGATATTGTGTTGCCCAGATGACTAACACAAGAGGGGGGGTGAATTGAGTTGTATTAAAAGAAATAACAATTATAAATCAAATATACAATATAAAATATAAACAAAATACGAAATAGCAATAAATATAAAGAGTAAGGGTAAGAGAGAAGCAAACTCAGTATGTTAACGAGGTTCGGCCCCACTGCCTACATCCTCGCCTCAAGCTACCCCTTGAGGATTCCCAAATTCACTATTCAACCTCCTTCAGGTGGAGATAGAAATCTATTACACCTTTGAACAACACCGCTACAAAGGATTCTTGTAGAACACCCTCTACACTTACAATCACCTTACACGTGGTGATTCAACTATTCCCTGTGTAGAATACTTTCTACACGCACAGGGGTTATACACACCCTTTTACTAATACAAGAGCTGATAGTGGGTAGGTTATCAGAAAACACTCATTAATGAGTGGAATAAGAATAATACAGCACAAACTATATCTCTCAAAATGAACAAGGATTAAGGCTCAATACTTAGAGAAGAGAGAATGAAAGTTTTGAATGAATGTTGTATGCTCTGGATGTTGTTAATGTGAAGCTCTCAAATGATCTATTTATAGGTATATGAGACTTCATATTCAAATTTAAAAAGATTCACATGTCAAAGATAACATCATTTATTTTTTCAAAAAATTCAAATAAAAGGTTCTTCTTTTTCAATTGTCAAAGACAACATCATTCATTTTTCAAAAACTTCAAACCTAATCTTTTACTTTTGGCATATGACAAAAAGAGCACACTTTACTTTTCAAATATTTCAAACCTAATTTTTTATTTTTTGCATATGACAAAAGGAGCACACTTTACTTTTCAAATTTTTCAAACCTAATCTTTTTACTTTTTGCATATGAAAAAAGGAGCACACTTTACTTTTCAAATATTTCAAACAAAAACATCTACCTTTTGCATAAGTAAAAAAAAGTATCAATCACTTTTGAAAATATTCAAATAAAACATGCACATGTGAAAGATGACAATCAATCATTTTTAATATTTTCAAAATTCAACTCTTTAATCAAGGTATGCACATGTGAAAGATGACAAACAATCATCTTTCAAAATTTTCAAATTTAATTTTCAAAATATTCATGCACATGTGGAAAATGTATTTTAATGCTTTATGATAAAATATTAATTCTGAACCTTTATCTTAATTTCAAATTTTTAAGAGATTTACAACATTACTCTATCACTTTAATGTGAACGTGTTCCCTTCTTGCTCATACTTGTTTCCTTGATGTGCTTGACTCTATTGTGTAGACAACTTAAGCTTGAGACTCCTTTATTCTTTGAATTTATTTGTTATTATCAAAATCTATGTGTAAATATATAATTACACAAAACTTGAAATCTTGGGTTCAACATATTGTACTGGTCAGTCTTGGTCCCAAAAATTATGGATCGAAGAAATTCGGTATGATTCGGAGGTCTATAAATTTTGGACCAAGCCCATATATATATATATATATATATATATATATATATATATATTTTAAAATTATTTTTAATAATTTAATATCTTATTTTTATATAGTAATTATATAATTTAATGATATGATTTTCATCTAATTTATTATCATTGACCATATAAATTATGAAATAATAAATGCTATCAATTAATAATAAATCATAAATCATGTGATAATTTATTTATTTATATGTAAATATTAAATAGTTAATACATCATACATACTCTACTATTTACAATTAATTAAAGTAATTAGGTAATCTTTTTTAAATACCTAAGTTACAAGCAAACATGAATAATCTATGTACGATGAAATTATTTGATATTCATTAACTATATATAAAATGTATAACATTATTAAGGATTATACATACTAAAAACTAAAGTCTAAATTAGTAAGTAGTAACTATCAATATCATAAATATAATTATAGTTAAATATTTTTTTAATGAGTTAGTTACATAATCCACATTAATAATTCACTTAGTTTTAATTTATAGTAATTTAAATACTTTTTTAATTTATTTGCAAAAAAAGATGAAAAAAATAAGAAAATAATTAGACCGGACCGAATGGATCTACTGCACCAAACTAATAGCTACCGGTCTGATCTGATCCCTATGTGTGGTCGGTCCAATCCGAGAAGATGATGGATCGAAATTTTCGATCCATCAAAACCACCCACCGAGACTTGACCGGACCAAACCGATCCGATTTATACCCTAAGTCTAAATCTATAATCCTATACAAATATAATGATATCAAAATAAATGATCAGAACATGATAAAATGAGGATCAAAAGTTTTCAATGAGCAGTTTATGCTATTAACACCATGTTAGCTGGTTGAGTGCTTTATGGAGCTATACAGCTTGTGTAAGGTTTTTGGCTTTTACAGATGTGATTTAGAAAGGTTTTTGATAGCTTAGCAAGTTCTATATCTAGACTTCGAGAAGGATGAGAAAAATGTTGAAATGGTGGGGTTATGATGCTGGTTGAGTGAGGAACAGGGAATGTGCAGAAAGTATGGCTGGATAGCTAGTTCTGTGGGGGTGGAAAGGAATGGTCATGGGTCAATATCATTGGTAAATATCCAAATTATTTTTGTGTATTTTTTTATGCAAGTAATGACGAGAGACAAGTGACCAAGTTAAGAACCAGTGGATTGTGCTTGAAAAGACTTATTTTGATCTAGACCATCCACATAAAGTGACAAAATCAGTTGGATAAGTATTGGAATGAAATTAGTGGTGGTGATGATGCTCAAACGTCGGCCATACGAATTCTCATCCAGAGAACAAGTGCATGCTTCAGAGAGACCTATTTTCCTGTAAATTCTGCTCAGGCACAGAGCATAGCAGAGAGTCTCGTGCGGTATACGGTCCCAACGAAACCTCTACTAAAAATTTGCGTCCAACTTGAGGGCATTGTACGGTGTCCCGTACGGTATATAGCCGTTGTGATCTTTACATCAAAGTTTGGAAATAACCTCATTACAAGTTTTCAAAAAAAAAATATATATATATATATATATATGAAAAACTCACTAATAATTTTCAATATAAATCTTAAAAATATATATATTTAGAAACTAGAAAATTATGATTTTATGTTACTCTAGGAATCCTGAGTTCATTTTTCATTTCTTCCTGAGAAAGAACAAGGAACTGCTTTTAATAAAAACAACAATTAGAAAAAATGAAAAAAAGTACGAAACTGAAGATTTGGATGAAAACCACTGACCCAAATTTCCAAAAGCCAAAAAAAAAAAAAAAAAAAAAAAAACTAAATTAAATCACAGTTTGTCTTATCAAGAGGTAATTGGAGAGCTCACTATTTCTTACTGTCAAGAGGGAGTACCGTATTATCGAGATGTAACTGTATATAAAAAATCCCAAAAATAAAAGAAGGGCTCTCAGGAATCAGAAGCAAGCAAAGTCTTTCCTCGACAATGGCAATACCCCAAAACAGCTCAAGAAAAAATTCATTAGGAAGCAGTAATCGGAGAGCTCACTGGAGAGTGGAAACAGACAAACGGACCGACTGACAGCAAAGAATAGAAATGGAATTACCATTTTTTCTCAGTTTTCAAGTTATTTACGAAAATGCCTTTTATATGTATTTCGGATCAGAATAAGCATTCCAACTAGAATAGATTGAAACAGGCCGGAAGGGCCGGAATTTAATCTAGAACGGAATATCCACTTAAGCAAGCCGGTTAGTATTTGGGTACAGTAATTCCAGCCGTTTCAGGTACGGAACGAAACTAAATACATTGGTTTGCATTTCTACTTAGGGGTAGACTTGGACATGCTAGAGAATTTGTGAATGGTAATAAAATAATTTATAAATAATAATAAGATAATATGAATTAAATTCTGTTTAAATAGTGAGTTGAAATAAATTAAATTGATATAAAAATTAAATAAAATATTATTAAAATATTATTTTTACTATTATTATTATTTTAAGATTAAAAAAAATTAAATTTTTTATTATATTATGTGAAAATTTGAAAAAATTATAATGATGAGACGAAATAAAACATTTTTTATATCCAAACCATTTGTTTGAAATCAGGCCTTAATGTTTTCTGAAATTTTGAAAAATAAGAAATAAAAAGTTAAATTAAAAATATTTTTAAAGTTAAAATATTGTTAGACTATAATTTTTTAATATTATTTTCATTTAGAGATTGAAATTTTTTTTTATTTTTTATTGATAGTTTGAGAAAATTATAATTATTAATTTAAAAATATTTGTGTTTTGAGTGATTTTGAGAAGGAGATGTGATGATACGAGAATAGAATTGAATTTTAAAATGAAAACTTTTTCCAAATAAGCCCTTTAAAATCAAAGAACCTATTAAATATTATAGATAAAATTAACCAGATGGATGGTAATTAGAAAATATGAATTTGGGGGATTACACCTAATGAAATTTGAGGCTAGTAATTTAGATAAAGTAGAAGAAGATGGATGATGAGAATTACAAATCATTTGATGAAAATGTTGACGGACTAGTGCTTAATCATGAGGATGATTATCTACTTCAGAATTGGATTGTCTTTGCTTATGTTTGCATAGAAAATCAACACCAAAAATCCGCTTTTTCTTTTCGCACATTGCCTTTTGGGAATATTTCGTTGCTTTAGTTTCTGCATACTAAAATTATTAGCAGTGCAACACATGTAAAGCGTCATGACAATATCTAAACCATTGATCAGAATTGGAACCGGTCAGAGACCTTGCAAACGAGGATCAGAATTGGAACTGCATCTCAGAGGTATATCCAAGGTCGTCGAGGTGTGCAGCCATGGCCTTGTTCATGGGTGGTGGTCCACACCTAAGCATCTACAGATCAAGGATCAAAATCAGTAATATTTCAGGGCGCGAAACAAAAATGAAACCTGATCAAATATCACCTTACTCTATTTTTTTTCTGAAAGTTTGTATAACTTAAATCACAACTAGTTTGGATTGATACGTCTGTCTAAAGTCAATTTGCTTGCATGTTGTTTAAGTTTGTACTCATTTGTTTAAATCTTACAACGTAATTATCTTTTCAGGTGTGTGTCCGCTCATGTGAATGTATGCATATCATCACACGTGTACCATATCAACTACGCCATTCTTCCCACATTCAAAATTCACAAGTACTGACTTAATTTTGAAGCCACTTTGTGATGACATTTGCAAATATTATGTGCCTTGACTTGTCGATCAAATCCAGAGATTCCTTCATTCAGTTGGGATAACTTTATTAGTATTTTTTTTTTCCATTTTCTGTTTCAGATTTCAAGGCCGCAAATGTGTAAGCACACACACGAGTGAGAGGAAGAAGAGAGGTGCCTATAGCAAGTTAGACAGTTCCAACTATTTCAAAAAGAGAAAAAGAAACAACTTTGGAACTAAATTTTGGGGGAACATATTATAAAACTAGTTTTTAGAAGTACATAGTTGGAAAGGTGGAAGAGTCAAGTCCCTTACCTTAATATCAAGCGCTGGTGCAGGGCAATGGTTTTGAATCATCTCCTTTGATATAAAGCCAACACCACCATGCCATACTTCAGGAGGCTAAGGAAGTAACATTTATTCGAGCAGTTAGTCACAACAGGGAAAAATGACATACAACATCGAGATGGAACATCAGCTGGGTTGCCATGGTACAGGATCAGAACCTACCGAACAAGCTAGAATGTTGCAACATTCATCATATCAAGGCTTACCAACAGTATTAATTAACTAACAGTTCGTCAAGCAAAATATTTTGAATAAAGAAAACCTTCATTGGACAATTCCAACAAGTTTTAAATGACAGGCAAGATACAGTGGTGAGTACGCTTATAATCAAAGAAATGGAGTTTTTTTGAGTAAAATGACGTAAAGATATGGGTTTTGGGAAGTTTATTTAATTATTCATTGTAAGATTCCATGGTTTTTCTTTTGGTGGGGAGAGGGGGGAGGGGAGGGGGGGCGCAGGAGTTTTGTGTGATACATTCTAAGTGAACAGTCCTACAATTTCAAAACTGTACGTAACAATTTGAAGCACATGGAGGAAGAATACTTTTTGAGACAAGATGCATGATAAAGGATACTAACCTGATTCAAGACATAGTAGACTTTAAAGCGATCAGGGTAGTTAGTAGCAAGACCATCCAATTCTTCCTGCATATATTTAAGAAGGGATTAATCATTTAAGAACTTAATCCAATGAACTGATAGAAAGCACCTTTCTAAGGGAAATGCAAAAATCAAATTAAGTATTTAAGTTAATCAGTCAAAGTAGCATCCTAAAACAAATGACCATCATATCAATAAAGATAATAATTGCAATTTTCTTTTTTCAGTTAAAACAAAAAGATGCCAATCTAAGTGCATAATTCTATTTTGGGGCTTGGGATAAGAATGAATAGATATCATTGTTACATTATCCCAAAACTCATAGCTAAGTCCATTTAACATAGTTCAAGATCATCCTTGAATAAAATGTCAAAACTATTCAGTTCTTCTCATTCCCAATCCTGTAATAAAATTACTCTATGCATGTACAACATCTAAAAGAGTTTGTATAAACTGCAAACCCCTTTACAAAGTGGGCATTGTCTCAAACGGATCCATTTATTGGAACGTCCTTGGGTTACTGAGCATGCCTAACTTCAAAAGCACAAGTTAAAGGAAATGATAGTTTGGTTCACGAGGACCCCATTGAGCCTCAAAAGCTCAAATACTTAAATCCAATTAGAAAAATGATAAAGACAAACATACAAGGACACATAATGGTGAGAGTAATAGCAATTACCTTTAAAAGAATATCCTCTTCTGTAACATTCGCATAAATAAGGTGCACCTTTGTCCTGTCTTTGGGGTCTTCCAATATGGCTCTAGCAACCTAGAGTATGGTCAGAAAAAAATGAAATATGCTACTAACACCAAAACCTTATCAAAGATACTATGTCAATAACTTAAAATGAACAAAGTATTCAGCAGAAATTAATTTCTACTCATACTTGGAACATTGGAGTAATTCCAGAGCCTCCAGCAAGCATGCCAAATGCTCTAACTTGACCAGGTTGATACTTGAAACGGCCCTGGTAGCAGTATTATTTGTTAGCCAACTTATAGAATTATAAACAAGGAAGCAGCCTTCTATACAGAAGACAAACATGGAAGCAGCCAAAACCAATTTTCAATATTCCCAGGGAGTTGTACCTTGGGACCCTTCACAGCAAGATAATCTCCCACCCGCATCTCACGAAAATGGTGTGACATCCTTCCTTGTGGATACATCTATTTACAGGAAAATTCAAAGCAGAAGACCAATTCAAAAGGGCCAAAACCCAAAATTGTGGGACAGAGATTAATAAATTCAAATCTCAAATAAAAAAAATTCAAGCACGAACCTTTATAACTAGTTCAAAGTATCCAACATCAGAATCCAAAGTAGTTGGCGTATATGGCTTTATGACATCCTCTCCTTGGCCATCTTTGCCACTGTTTAAGAACAAAGCTAGTGAAATGAGACAAAACGGGTAAAAAATTATGATCCATCCAATGAATCAACACAAGTGCCAACAAACATTTAAGAAAACATTTCATACACAGCTACTGAATTAGTAAGTGTGGAAAATAATTTGAACTTGCTGCATAAATAGCAACACAAATAAACCTGCAGCTTATATGTTGTCCGATTGGAAGACCAAGAACTGAAGTTGGTGTAGGAAGTTCAAATGTGAACTTTGCCACATTGTGGCTCAATTGTTTGCGCTTTACGAGTTTAAACTTCTTGAAGTTTTCAGGATCTAAGCATCCTGTAAGTGCAAGCCGTGATGTGAGACAGTTTGCAGACAAAAGAAATAAATGGATGTAGTTTGCATGGCTGCAGAGCCAATTAGTATTTCAAAAGGGAAAAAGTAAAAATAAGGGATAATGAAGTTTTTATGTCAATGAATAGATGCATACACAGATAAGCAGGAACCAACAATTACGAAGGTGATTTTAAAGAATGATAGAAATATTTGCAATGCTTAGCTTCTACAGCATGGAACTTTGCTCCCTGCATCTAAAAAGTAAATAACTAGATACATGTAATCAAATGGTTAACTTTTTTATCAATTAATTTTGAAAAGACAAAAATAAAGACAGCAAAAAGGAAAAAAAAAAAAGCAATAAAGGATAGAAGATATTTTTTGATAAGTAAAGAAACAAAGGATAGAGGATAGAGGATATACAAAAATGTCTGCCAGCACAATCTTTTTATTTATTCCTTTTTCTTTTTTTTCTTATTTAAATAGCTTTCCCTGGTTGCTTTGGAAGACTCCAACTTTGGATAATTTAAGGAGGCGGCCGGTTTCAGGAGGGAGAGGGGGAAACCATAGACCATTTGTTACCTCATTATGATGTAGCTAGTGCATTATGCCTGGCTGTCTTTAACCTTCTGAAGATGAAATGGGTAATGCCACACTGGGTGATGGACTTTCTATTGTGCTGGAAAGGACGATTTGATAACCAAAAAAGTAAAGCTCCATTAAAATTGAAGTTGATTTGTCCAATGTGGCACATATGCAAGGAGAGAAAAAATAGAAGCTTTGAGGATTGTGAGAAGACTGTGGAGGAGCTTAAAGAGTCTCTTTTTAAGAGCACTTTATCAGCTGTTGTCGACATCCATATGTTCTTCCAACTCAAGATTTTAGGCCTTCTTTAACCTCTTTACTCTTTCCAATTAGGTGTATCTGTCGTATGCATCATGTTTACTTAGATTCACTCATGAATAAGCTCTTATTTCTTAAAAAAGAAAAAACTCCCTCCAAGGCAATCATTGAGTTGGTAAAGCATGAAGAAACATGGACTGATATTGACGCTTAACACAAGCTAGAGTTTGATCATCCCTCAAGATCAACAGAGCTCTACATGCCATTACATACAGGTATTTTATAAATTTCATTCCATTTGTTGCTATATCTAACTTACAAGTATTTATGCCATATATATTGTAACATACGAACCTAGAATTTAGGTTAAGTCAGTTAGAAATTATTTAGTTATGTTATGATTATATTTATTCTTTTTATTAATTACTTATTTATTAAATTATCTCTATGGTAAGATTTTAAGTAATTAGATTGCTACGACACGTTTTCTAGAAAGATTAGTAACGTCTAGTGCCTCGTATAGGTCACGAGCTACGACGTGAGATTTCTGAAGCAGCGCTAAGAGGTAAATAGTATGATCATATAAATGTACACGTAATGTAAATATTATAATTGGGTATGATAATATGATATGGTTTTGATGGTTATCTACGTTGCGCTAAGAGCCAAGTCAAGGTTAGATTGCTTTCACGAACTTCTATGAATTACGATGATTTACATGAAAGTAAGCCTATATATATGTTATGCTTTTACGGATTGTTGATTGATGGATTGAATGTTACAAAAATCACATGGAAATCATGATATGATCATATAATAATTTAAGATAGGTATTCTATGAATTAAAATAGCCAGATCATGCATGCTTCATTCATGTAGTACTTAGACCATATATGCCATGTATTGTTCATGCAATAACTTAAGTCAAGCATGCCATGTAATAAATAGCCTAATCATGTATGACATGTTCATTAGTTCTCAGATCATGCATGCCATGAAATGTCATAAAATGATTAAATCATGTTAGGCCATGTCATGCTATACTATACCATGTACAAGAATATATCATGTTATGCCATGCCATGTACAAGAATATGCCATATTAGAAAAGTCTAAGAAGTCCAAGAAAATTATCATGCATCAAGAAAGATAAACATTTTAAGGTAACACGGATCCAAGCGTGTTTACCACAGTTGTGCTAAGACGGTACCACGGACTCAAGCGTGGTTACTACAAGTTAAGTGAAACACGGACTCAAGCGTGTTTCACTCCATGTCATGCAAGTTAAGTGAACATGGACCCAAGCATGTTTCACTTCATGTCAAACAAGATAAGTGAAACACAGACCCAAGCGTGTTTCACTCCATGTCAAGCAAGATAAGTGAAACACGGACTCAAGCGTGTTTCACTCCATGTCAAGCAAGATAAGTGAAACACGGACTCAAGCGTGTTTCACTCCATGTCAAGCAAGATAAGTGAAACACGGACCCAAGCGTGTTTCACTCCACGTCAAGCAGGATAAGTGAAATATGGACTCAAGCGTATTTCACTTCATGTTATGCAAGTTAAGTGAAACACGGACTCAAGCGTGTTTCACTACATGACAAGTTATGTGGTGCCACGGACTCAAGCGTGGTTCACCATGAAATAAGTACAATTCAAGATAAACAAGTTACTCATGCATTCACGCTTCATGTTTGCCATGATTATGAGTGCTTCCACCCATGTTAATCCATGAATGTTATATGAAAGTTATGATAAGGCTTTAAAAACCAAATTTATGCTAAGCTAGATAGTATTTTACGGTATGATGTATTATTTACTGAGTATTCGACTCATTTTTGTTGTTTGTCTTTTTGTTTTCTTCTATGTTGATTGCCACAGATGGTGATTATGATGATGCAGAGCTGGATGGCCAGGAGTAGATTTAGTATAAGGACTTAGAGATGAATAAGTGTCATTTACACAAGGATTAAGTTTCTTTTATGTCATTTCAATAATTAGTCTTGTTTAAGATTAGCTCATATTTTGCTTTATTCAGTTTCAAGTTTCAAGACTATTTATATCCTTTCAGTTAAGTTTCTTTCAATAAATAAGGTATTTCAGAGTAATGAGTCTTTTTACCGGGCATTTTATTATGTTTGTTAGTAACGTCTCTATCCTACGGGAACGGGGTGTTACATATATGCATAAATGATCGTGCAGAACATATACCTCAAATGTCAAATGCATAAACTAAGAAGTGATCAGAGTAGGTTTGTGCAAAATCAAGCCGAAAGCTTAAACCCAGCACATCTTATTGGTAAAGCGGCCAGTATGAGACTCCTAAGAAGAAGCCTAGGGTGCTCACATGTGGCTTAGTTGATCAGTCATCCTTCCAAAGATCATGATACATATTAAACATGACTCACCACAATTCTGCTTCTTTCAGGTAAATGGAACTGACAGTCAAAATTATTTCTCACCAAGTGATTGGGGTAGCTCAATGTTTCCAGTATATAAAATATCACTAATAGCAATCTCCAACTAACCAGAATGAGACAAACAATAATATGTGTACTAAGGTTAAAATAATTAAATTCAAGAGGGATAAATTCACTTTGCACCTTCAAATTACCGAATGATTTGCAATCTATATCCCAAAACACCAAAACTGGCATTGCAAACTACAAAAAACAAACACTTTGCACTTTGCTTCATTCTGGCCATCAAGATGGATGAAAAAACAAATTGCACCTTCAAACAACAAAAACCAAATACTTTGCATCTCGTTTAATTCTGGACATCAACATGGATGAAAAATAGGTGAAGTGGCACAATTTGATGGTCTGATCTTAATAGAGGGTGCAAAGTGTCTGTATTTTGGTAATTGGAGGGTGTAACATGCCAGTTTTGGTATTCTAGAGTGCAAATTGCGAAACTTGAGTAATTTGAGAGCTCAATGCATACCATTTCCAATTCATGAAGCTATTTATTTCAAACAATCCAAAAGACCAACTTCAGCCAAATTCAAAATTTTGTTTGATAAGTAAAAAATGATGATTAAAAAAAAAAAAAAAGAAGTGTACGTAACGATGATCAAATGAAAGTGACAAACCTTCAAATTAAGATTTCAAATAAACAGAAAATTAATTGTAAATAATTACATAAAAATAGAAAGAAGAATCTAATAAATCATCTCTTAAATCTTTACATCTAGTACCTTTAAAAATATTCTTCACCATGTCATCCACATATAAGATCACCAGGAGAAAAAAATTTCGAAAGCATATCTAGCAGAAACAGCCATTCACCAAACAATTTTTTTTTGTCTTTACAAAAGTACCGCCCGTGAATTAGAATATATACAAAAGTGATCATGCACGCCCATGTTTAGAACGAGGGCGTGCCAATAAAACCCAAATATATTAGTTCCTCCAATCAAGAAACGTACAAGGAAAAATACGGTCTATAGTCGACAATTAGGAATCTAAGCATACAATCAACACATTCGATTTGATCACACGGAAAGATGACTGAGAACTATACAACCATGCAAGACACTGCAACAAATGCAACGAAGACTAAACAAATTGCACGACAGAAACAAAATAAGATACCAGACCTTTGGATTTTTTGGAGGAATAGAAATAGAATGCACCAGCCCCAATGGCTACAAGAGCCACTGCCACACCCACAATGATCTGGGTATCTAGTGTCTGCAGGAATTCCATGAACCTTCCGGTTGTAGAGAGCAGATTTATGAGAAATATTCCTCTTCTTATTCTTCTTTTTTAACCAAAACCCAACTCAACCAAGAAATGGGTAGAGAGGTCAGTTGGTTAGGCTCTTGGTCTCTCCTACTGAGCGTTGCTAGTCTTGGTAGTAACGACGACAGAAAGGGGAGAGAGGGTTGATAAAGAATGAGAAGTTAGGAGGGCATGATGGACAAACTGTTTGGTTCTACCTTTGGAGAGGTAACCTTAGCAGCGGGCACGGGGTCTGGTCCACCTACCAACCTGTTGGGCCTCGTGCGGTGCCCTATCTATTCAAAACAATCGTGCTGAGTGGGCTGTTGTTACTCTCTTTCTTTTTTGTTTTACTTTTTTTCAAGCAACCTTACTGACTATTTTTGTATTATTTATTATTATTTTATTTAATAATTAAGAAAATATTTTTAATAATATTATAAATTTTTTTTATAAAAACAATATTTAGAAGTATAAAAAATGAAAAACAAAAAGCACAGTTATGCCATCTCGTTCGACGTTAGCTGCTCTCGTGGTAACCTCCTCCCCTCGGTAGGTGTAGCACTGCTCCAAAGTCAACAACGTCTGTGCAATTGAAATACTGCTCGCCTCTAATGTCCAATATATATTAATTAATGGTCTTCGTGGTACCATATATTTGCCCTTATTTTAAAATAAAAGAATAATCCTGCCTGCAACCCACTATATAAAAAATAAAATTCTTCAGGCAGTTTTTTACTTAATAATTAAAAAAATAATTTTTAGTTTATTAGTATATTTTTTTTTAAATATTTATATTCTTTTAAAAAAAAGTGAAAAAATTAAAATAAAAAAATTTAAACAATTTAGAGCACACAAGATAAAGTTGGGCATATTCACTGTTTGGAAGCTGGGGAGGGTGGGGATTTTGACATCTACCCGAGTTTTTTTCCCAAAGGGAAGTAGGCGTAGCCAACGGTTTTGTGCAGGCGCACGTGGTTTTCAAGTAATTAAAAAATGAAAAAAGTTAAAAAGATTTATTGGCATGTTTGGTTGTCGACCTCGCTTTTCGTTCCTTTTCTTTGTTTTCGATTCGTCAACGTCCACAGATAGCCGCCACAAATGGAAAATTTTATTTACGAGTGTGGATAATTGTAGATAGTCCTTCTGATTTGAATCTTATATTTATGTTGATTTGGGTTCGCAGGAATAAATTTGTTTTTGATGATAAGTTTTAGCATCCTACTTTTCTGGCTATGGAAGCAGAAATGTGTTCAAAAGATTTTCATGATTCTTTTGAGGGATGGCACAACCCAATAGTGGACAAAACCCAATCATCTATTATTGATACTAGGCATTCTCCTAAAGAATTTTATGTGAAAACTAATTGAGATATGAAAAAATATAGTTGCAAGCATAATTATATACTAATCTGTGCATTAATATGATGTAATTGGTCAAAAAGTAAATTTTATTAAAAACAGTATTAATTTAAATTTTAAGTATGAATAAATCAGTATTGATACACAAATTAGTACGCAACTATACTTATATATAACAAAAATCTTGAGATATTGCTTTAGTTGGATCTAAGCATACCATGGGAATCGACATTACTGTTAGGGATTGTCAAGGTCAAGTTTTTGTCTCATGCATGTTACCGAAATTTTTCTCTACTTTGCCTTCAATGGCTAAAGCTTGAGGTGCATACGCATCTGCTTGTTTTACTAAAGAGTTGGGTTTTTATGATGTAGAATTAGAAGATGATGCAAAACAGATGGTAGATGCTCTTATGGATGGAAGTCTAAATCGCTAGGGCTACCTTTTGAAAGACAACAGATCTGTTTTGTCATCTATTGTTGCTTGAAATGTGAGTTTTGTAAACAGAGAAGGCAATCTGCTCATTGTCTCACAAAGGCAGCTTTTAGGTTTCTCGTCTGGATACTGAAATTATTTTATTTCATCTCATCTAGTGATTATAAATTTTTTAATTTTTACATAAAATATAATAAATAATTTATTTTTCTCAAATCTTATAATAATAATTATATTAAAAAATAATATTATAATAATATTTTATTTAACTTTTAATTTTTTTTTAAATCATCGCATCTTACCATTCAAAGCCTACCTTAATGTTGATACTATTCTAGTTAAGGAATTTTCTTAATGCTAATTTATGTGTTTTTCAAAAAATAAGATAAAATAAAATTACAGAAACAATTTTAGTGTTTGTTATTTCTAAGTTCAAGATTCCACGTTGTCAATAAACAAATGCTTGTGATATATTACAAATTAACAAAAGAGAGATTCTTTTCCAGATCTACGGAGTTTGCACCATTTCAAAACCGATCTACCGGTTTAGAAAGTTTAGAACATATACGTGTGACTATGACTAAGTTTCGAATTAATCCTTTGATCATTAGGACTCCGTCAATCTTCTGATGCGAAATGCCAACATGTGCATTGACCACTACATCATGTTTAATAAAAGACGGTAGGTGGCATAGTAGGTGGAAAGAGAAAATTGTTATTTATTATTCTTACGCTACATATTAATATTTATTATTTTTATCTTTTTATTTAAAGATACATATATTGATATGTAAATATATATAATATATATATATATATATATATCTAAATAAAAGAACAAAAATAACACATCACCTATTTGTTGCACTTCCAAATCTCCACATACGGATACGGAAAAATCAAGACATCCAGATGATGACATCATGAGTCACTACCCTATCGACGAGTGCCGAGTATGTGAAAAAGCAACAAATGTGTACGAAAAAACACGCAGCAGATAGCAAAGTCATAAACTAAGTACCAGAATTTTTCTTATTTAATATAAAACTGTTCAAACCATACATAATAAAATATTACAAACTATAAATATTGTTTTAAAACCAATACAAAGCATAATTCCAACTCAAAACTCCGGCGGAGCTACATCCTTGGGCTCAGCCTCCTCCTCCTCCTCGAACTCTGCATCAAAATCTACGGTACCAAAAATGATACTGCAGGTAAGTAAAATCCAAGCACCACTAGATAAAAGCATATTAAAACTCAAACAATATGCATGATGGAATGCCAATGCACATAACCCATAAAACTATATTTTTTCACGTACGCCAAAATCCCATTTGGCCCAAAAACAAAACCTTTAAAATCAATCCTCGCCATTATTCCAGATAATGGTCCAAACCATCATTTTCCTAGAAAATGGATTACAAAGCCTCAACGTATCCGAAAACCATGAAAACAATCCAATTATGCATGCACCATGATCTCCCCTACGGATCATCCGCACACTCTGGCTCTTGTGCCACACCGTAGGTAACGATTACGCGTGTGACACCTAAACGAGCGATGTCCAGTAATCGCGCTCAGCGCATCCCTGGACCAGACCATCCTCTAGCCCCGCCACTCTAGGGACCACGAAGTCGACACGACAGCGTTACCGTATCGTGCAATCTGGTCGTCGCCCAGCGATAACCCAGGGGATGTCACTCAGTATTATCCACTCCCAAGTGACCAGAGGAGCTCCACTGAGATAATACCCCATCTCGGCTTGAGGTCGTGATACACACGCATCCGAAAATCCATTTATGCCAATAAAACAAGATTTTTCTCAATTAAATAAAATGCACGTGCATTCACCATGTAAATGCAATCTCAAGGTACAAAACAACCAACCAATCACAAATCAAATAACCAATCAATTCCGTCCTCAATCCATCCGACCCCTGAACTCCTCGGACTCAGTCCGGAATCAACCAACCAACCAGATAATTAATTATAAGAGCAAAATATATTTAAATCTAAAAGTAGAGTTTGGAAAATACTTACAGCGCTATATGGTATTTTTCAAAAGCTCGCGGCGTTGCAAACAGCGGAGGAAAAGCAACGTAACAGTGTATTTTATACATTGTGGCCGTGGGTAATAAATTACCCACTTTCTAACAGTGACAAACCAATACACGAAATTGATAGGGAATGGCCTTGAGATATTTATGAAACTAAAGGAAGCGAGTTTTGGCCGTGGGTGGCGGTGGAAATGGCAGTGGAAGAGCTTAAAGGGGCTGAACGGAGTTGAGCTCGTAGGAGCTGCTCCGGCAATGGATCGGGGGCGAAATTGGATGGGTTAGGTCGGCAAGAGGTAGAGGAAGAAGTTGTGAAGAGATGGTGGCCGGAAAAGCTCAAAAACATTGTAGCTTGGATGAGCTCGTGGCGGCTAATGGTAGCTCGGATGGAGGTGAAACTTGGTGGGGATGTTCACCAGTAGGAGGGGAAGAAAACTGGGTGGGTGGTGTCTGCCACTTAGCCAGCGAGCGGCGGTTCTGGGCTGAGAAAGTAACCGACGACAGAGAGAGGAGGGAGAGCTGGTGCCGTGACTTCCAGCCGTGCATGGCGGCTAACGGCTGCACAGATGGCCCTGAAAATTGGTGGGGGTGATCACCGGTTGGAGGGGAAGATTTTGGTGGGGGTGGTACACTGCACAGCGGCGGGACGGTGGCGATTTGGGTGGCCAAAGTTGGAAGGCGAAGGGGAGAGGAAGAGAGGGAAATGGGCGCACGGGAGGAGAAGAAGGAAAAAGAAGAAGAAAAGAAAGAAAAGGAAAAAGAACAAAGAAAAAAGAGAAAAGAAAAAGAAAAGATGAGGGAAAAGAAATGAGGTCCAGTCCTCACTTTGAAATCTAAAAACTGATCTGCCGAAAACGATTTTAAAAACATAAAACGACTAAAATAAATTAAATACCACATCAAATAAAATAAAAACTAATTTAAAATACAATAATTTAAAATAAAAGAACTAATATATTAATTAAATTAAAAACACTCCTTCAGTGAAAATACATGTAAAAACAGGTCATCACACTGTTAATGTTTGGTATGAGAATGATAAAAATAATGCTAGGGATCCCATTGGGAAGCTACCACTTCCATTTTTTTTTCTTAGTGATTAAGAAAAACTTATTTAATATTATTGTGAATTTTTTAATTTTTTTAAATATTTAAAAGTATTAAAATGATGTAAAAAAACAAAAAAAATATTATACTTAGCAGGATCTTCTAGCAGTGGCTCTAGCAGATCCCTTTTTTTATTATATATAGTTAAATTTTAAAATTAAAATAATACACAATAACCATGAATAATATAAATGTGATGCCACAAACTTCCACGTATGGAGTTAAGCCTCAATTTTTAAGTGTCCATATGTAGGAGTTGGAGGCGTTACAATAAAATTAAAAAAAAAAAAAATTAGATACAGGTGGCAATCCCTTCCTATTTTTTCTTTTTTCTTTTTTTGGGTCAATTCTGTTAACTTTTTCTCTTTGAACTTTTATCCTATTTAATATTTTCTAGAAGTGTAAATAAAGTTTTTAACAATTTTCAAAATTTTTTTTATAATTATGTGTTTTATATTTTTTTAATATTATCTGTTAATTATTTTTTTAAAATAGTTTTAAATGTTTTTAGGTTTTTTTTTTTATGTATTTTTATTTTTTATTTTATTTATTATCCAAAATATATAAGAAACTATTTTTAATTTTAAACCTCACCATAACCATAAGCACTTGTTTAAAATTATTTAATGTGGGGTGGGAATCAGTTTTGAAAAAGTATAAGGGATGCGTTCATTTGGTTACACAAAGTTAAATTATCTTATTTCATATAATCATTATAACTTTTTCAAACCCACACACAAAATATAATAAATAATTCAACTTTTTTAAATTTTAAATAAAAAATAATATTAAAAAAATAATATTCTAATAATATTTTGTTTAACTTTTAACAAAATATTTTATTCCATCTTATCTGAACTGTATGATTAAATGATGATCCAGAAACTTGAATGGTAAGTACTCCTTAACAATGACACATCTAACCCGTTTTTAAAGTAACCACAAATATTAAGATCATGATCTTGGCCAAACTTCCCAATGTCTAAGAAAATATTAGTTTTAGGTATCATGTAAGGATCAACTAAGAACATGTGCTAGAAAAATTTCAACCAAACATTATTCATATTTTCATCATCTCAATTTATTTTTAAATGGGAGAAATATAATAGAACATGATGTCATTTAAGTCAAATAATGGAAAATGCAAAATTAATATATAATTACTAGAACTGCATGCGTAAAGATTCACTATCTGCCTGAAGAATAATGAATTTGCAGGCCAACAGTTGTTAGTTTCAAGATTTCTCGAATCCGCATGAAATGGAATGAAAATACAATTTCGCTACATACAAACGACACTGCATAAGTGGCATGTAATCGGCACAGACGTGGCAAAGCATTTGTAAGAAAAACAAGCGAAAAAATAAAAATACAAAAAGTAAACTTTTGAGAATTGAAATGTCGTGTTTCTCTACAAATGTTTCTGTAGTGTATGAAACCACAAGAATGGAGATCAACTTTCTTACAAAAATCACATTTCAGACCCATTCCTTCGCCTTCCCCACAGCCACACGCCCTCATCATCTTCTTCATCCAATCATGCTCGATCTCTTTCCTTCACCGCCCGAAAATCCCTCTCCTCCCCCCATTATCTCTCCTTCCTCAATTGCCCCATCTCTCCCATTTGCTTCCTTTCAAAACTCAAATATCCCATTTTACAGTCCACGAAAAGTAGAAAAAATAAAAATAGATGTGCCTTTCTTTGTGAACTTACAATATTGATTCGCTACACAAAATTGTTGTACTGAAAATAGCCGCACGAAATCACATCCCCATGAACCACTTCCCAGCCCCATGAAAACATAGCACAAAAAAAAAAAAAATATTGATCTAAAACTGGTTAGGTCTGTGGCTGGGGCTAAGCGTGGGTGTTAAGGGGGGTGCGGAGGGGATACCAATAGTTGAGAATCTGATATAGTGCATGTACAAAATAGCTATGGTGAAAAGTATTGGTGTTACTTAATTATTTTTGGGCTGCTAATTGAATAACCTTGGACGGAATGTATTTAGTATTTCTCTTTTGTCAATAGTATGGAGATAGTTTATAAATAGTAATGAGATGAGTTAAGTATTTTTTAAGTTTTGAGAAAAAAGATTGAATAAAAAATATTATATAATTAAAATATTATTATAATATAATTTTTTAATATTATTTTTATTTTAAAATTTAAAAAAGGTGATTTTTTTTTTATTTTTTATTTAAAAGTTTAAAAAAGTTATAATAATTTATTTAAAAAAATTATAATGATTTTAAAAATATTTATATTTAAATTATATTTAAAAATAGAATGAAATAAGATGAAAATAATTTTCAAACATCCCAGATGCTAAATCAGACGAGCCATAAGCAAGCTGAAAGATTCCCATGCAAGCGGGTACATTCCGTACGCTATAAACACCCCTGGTATGACACAAACATCCCCGGCTGGAATCACCTGCCACATTTCCCTTCATTAGTAGGTCACAAGCGGAGGAGATTAAAAAAAATTTTGGTCGACAAGAAATTGTCTAAAATATATATATATATATATATATATAATATCTGGCACTATATAAATGGAAGACTTTCATTTTTTACTACGTACAGTTTAACCACTGCACCATCTTTACAAACGGCTTTGTTATATACAGTCATCAGATGCAGTCGGCTATACAGAGTGAATAAAAAAAAATTATAAAAAATTTTTTTTATATTCAGGGGGACCTACATGAATTAGAAAAAGTTATAAAAATAATTTTTTTTTCATGTAGGTCCTGTATTAATTATTTTTTTACAGTCGACTGCACACCGACTGCATCTGCCGACTACAAAAAGTATTTCACCTTTACAAAAGACAGAAAGAAAGTTCTATGAAGAGTTTTGAGGAAAAAAAGGGACAATGTCAAAAGATTTCTATGGGGCGATATAATTTTGAATGAAATCTAAAATAATATATTAACACTTAGAATTATAATTAAATCATCAAATTCACATATAAAAAGAATATTTTGAGTTCACGCTCAGAAATCACAATATAAATTAAAGCATGTATAAAAAAATATGTTTAACTTAGTACATGTTTAGGATTGTGGTGGAAAATATAGTTTATAACTTTAGGGCTTATAGCTTATAACTTAAATAACAAGCTCTACTATTAAAAAGTTGTTGCCCAGATGACTAACACAAGAGGGGGGGTGAATTGAGTTGTATTAAAAAAAATAACAATTATAAATCAAATATATAATATAAAATATAAACAAAATATGAAATAACAATAAATATAAAGAGTAAGGGTAAGAGAGAAGCAAACTCAGTATGTTAACGAGGTTCGGCCCCACTGCCTACGTCCTCGCCTCAAGCTACCCCTTGAGGATTCCCAAATTCACTATTCAACCTCCTTCAGGTGGAGATAGAAACCTATTACACCTTTGAACAACACCGCTACAAAGGATCCGTGTAGAACACCCTCTACACTTGCAATCACCTTACACGTGGTGATTCAACTATTCCCTGTGTAGAATACTTTCTACACACACAAGGGTTATACACACCCTTTTTCTGATACAAAAGCTGATAGTGGGTAGGTTATCAGAAAACACTCCTCAACGAGTGAAATAAGAACAATACAGCGCAAGCTATATCTCTCAAAATGAACAAGGATTAAGGCTCAATGTTTAGAGAAGAGAGAATGAAAGTTTTGAATGAATGTTGTATGCTCTTGGTGTTGTGAATGTGAAGCTCTCAAATGATCTATTTATAGGCATATGAGACTTTATATTCAAATTTAAAAAGATTCACATGTCAAAGACAACATCATTCATTTTTTCAAAAAATTCAAATAAAAGGTTCTTTTTTTTCAATTGTCAAAGACAACATCATTCACTTTTTCAAAGAATTCAAATAAAAGGTTCTTCTTTCTCAATTGTCAAAGACAACATCATTCACTTTTTCAAAAAAATCAAACCTAATCTTTTACTTTTGGCATATGACAAAATGAGCACACTTTCATTTTCAAAAAATTCAAACCTAATCTTTTACTTTTTGTATAAGTCTAAAAAAGCATCAATCACTTTTGAAAATATTCAAATAAAACATGCACATGTGAAAGATGACAATCAATCATCTTTAATATTTTCAAAGTTCAACCCTTTAATCAAGGCATGCACATGCAAAAGATGACAATCAATCATCTTTCAAAATTTTCAAATTTAATTTTCAAAAATATTCATGCACATGTGGAAAATGTATTTTAATGCTTTATGATAAAATATTAATTTTGAGCATTAATCCTAATTTCGAATTTTGAAGAGATTTACAACATTACTCTATAATTTTAATGTGAACTTGTTCCCTTCTTGCTCATGCTTGTTTCCTTGATGTGCTTGACTCCATTGTGTAGACAACTTGAGCTTGAGACTTCTTTATTCTTTGAATTCATTTGTTATCATCAAAATCCATGTGTAGATTTATAATCACATGAAACTTGAAATCTTGAGTTCAACAAAAGTCATTTACTGTTTGGTAACAATGTCTCTAAAGTATTTTTAAAGTTAGTTATAGGCCTGTGCAATGACCCGCCCAAGCAATATATTGGCCCGACCCAAGGTTACTCGTGAACCAGCTGCACCAGAAACAATCCTATCCGACTCGGACTGGTTTGGGTCGGGTAAAACTATCGGTTTTTTTAGAAACCCTCACACCCATCTCCGCACCGACACCACCTCCAAAGCACACCAAACGCAAAGCCCCAAAGTGTCTCAGAGTTTACTCCACTCCTGGGTTCCCTTCGTTTCTCCCCAAAGATGCCGATAACTTCAAGTGGGCTTCTCGGATAATTGTATAATGAGTAATTGCATGAGGCCATTGATACGGAGCAAGACAAATCCAGTGGTTCTTCTCCATGGTTTTGACAGAGAAATTTGGAGCATGAGAAACAGAATATACCTCATCAAATCGACTTGATCTTGGAGCTGCGGCCGAACAGTGATGGTGAACAGCGACGAAGAACGCCACTAGCTAGGGTTTCTGCAGCAGCTGAAGTGTATGCTTGGAGTACACAGTTGCTTGGAGGCACGATCGAGGAGAGAGAGAGAGAGAGACTCTGTTGCTTGGAGGCGCGATCGAGGAGAGAGAGAGAGACTCGGTTTCTGCAGGCGTGATCGAGGAGGGAGAGAGAGAGAGAGCGAGAGGTCTACGTTTTTCTGAAGAAGGGAGATACGGCCTACGGGTTTATTTACATGCTTCGGTTTCGCCCGCTTGTAATACTTGGATGACCCGCTTCTGATTTTAACCCGCTTTTATCGGGCTGGTAGTGTCGGGCCTTTCGGTTTGAGCAGGCCAGGCTCATTTTTGCACAGGCCTAGTTAGTTATATTAATTTTTTTAAAATATACAGTTATCTGCAGGAACTTTTCGATAAAAGCTTCAATTTGGTGATTTTTTAAAAAGTAGATTTTCAGCTTTTTTAAGTGATTAAAACACTTCTTATAAATTTACTAAACATGTTATTTTTTTTTTAAAATAGCTTTTAAATAGTTAAAAACACTTTTTAAGCTTTCAATTCCAAACAGGCTCTTAGTATGTACATATGTAAGAGAAAATAAAAGGTATTAGTTATGTTAACTGAACTCAATGATCATTCAACGAATAAAAGCTGTTTTTACATGAATAATTCATAAACAATGCTTAAAGCTAATTTAAGCACAAGCATACAAAGAAAAATAAGATTAAACTTGATTAATATGAATCCAAAGAAAAGAAGATCATCCCAATCATGAGAAAAGGAGACAATTTATCAATAAATTTAAAAACTTTAAAAATGTAGCAATTATTATAATTCTTTATTTCAAATCATTTTTTGAATAGGAGAAAATTAAGAACTAAAATTATAAAAATGAAATTAAGTCGAAGACTCAGGTCTAAATAATGATATTATAGAGGTATGATCTGAAAAAATAACATATCCATAAATGTAAGGTGTACGTGATATAATCAATTACGAGATAAGAAATAAGATAAAAGAAAGGACAAAAAGGGAAAAAAAAAAGTTAGAAGACTTTTCCTAAGAAATATATAAGTAACGTTTTTGGTTTTCTTAATGATGCAGGTGGTGGAAAGGATGCAGAAAGTTCTGAAGGATGGAGCCACGGTGGTTTAATCATTGAAGATACTAAAGAGGTGTTAAAATCAATTGCCTCTTGGAGGTTTAATTTACCATACTAGATGGGATTCTAATCTGGCAGCTCTCTTGCCAAGGATGCTCTTTCTAGTGCTATTGACCTCCATGCTCTTGAGGAGATACTTGATTGTATTCAGCATGTAATGTCTTTTGATTCTTTGTAAACTAGTGCTTGAGCAATGAAGTTATCTTGATTTTTTTTTTTAAATGATGATTTTATTTGACAAAGTTAAATATTCACGTTTCACATATTAGTCTTTTTTTTTTTAATTATTATTAAACATACTACGGGATATTATGAGTCTCAGAAATTGAGATTTCTTGAAATCTTACTATAGTAGTTTTCACTTTCATTCCACCTGGAATGATAAAACTTTTAGTAGAACAGAAAATAGCTACCAGAATGATGATTAAGGTTATTTGGAAGCGGAAGATTGAGGATGAGCCCAACCCGAAGAAGAGACTGAAGCTAGTCTTGATTTACTTGGAAATCACTCATATTCAATAGCAGGGATTAGAAAGATGTCTTAATGATTTCCTTGTTAGTAAAAACCTTTGAAAAACAATACTTGTTATGTTAAAATGTAACAAGGAGTTTGATTCATTACTATGAAGTATGATTTAAAGTTAATGAAGTTAGGATACTAGTTTATTCTTATATAACATTTTATTAAGTGACTTATTCCGATGTGATTACTTGATAATGCTAGAATGCATGTTAAGTGTATTGCATGTTAACCACCATGTACAAGGAGATGTAACCTAGTATTTCATGTCTCGACACTCCAAGTCACGTCCAAATCCTAAGCAGGGTCTGGGGGCATCACACCTATCCTCCACCACATAAACTACAACTCTTCCTTGGGAGCTAGGCAGTCCGGTAATGAAGTATAGGAGATGTTCGTCCATACAGTGAACAGAATGGATAGTGGATGGAGAAGGCCAACAAACTTAGTGAACTCACTCTTGTGATGCCGGTAGATGTCACAATCACGGATGAAGGCCTTAATTTGAGACCTTGCCCCACGCCAATAAAAAACCACCTTGAGTCGCTAACTCGCTGCCACATTTTATGAAATCCCTTATGGGTATCCAAGTGGAACTCATTGATGATGGGTTAAGTCAATGGAGAATTGGCTCACAAATAAATTCAATTCTTGTAGAAGATAAGTTTTGATCTAAAGCTCCATGGTCCGATAGCCTCGTCGATTTGGATACTTCTGGCCAAAGTTTGCAACTCGAGATTAGTCAACACCCATCCAAAGTGGAAGGGGCATGCTAAGAGCACAAACTTGTGGCCCCCCTAAACAGTCCTCCTTGCATCTAGAGAGGTTGTCCACTGTAGAACTCTCATGCCTCTTTTTATACTCAATCAAAAAATCATAGCTCATTAGTTTGACCAGCCATTTTTGTTGAACCTCTGTAACTATGGTTTGATCCCATAGTTATCGTAAGCTCCTTTGGCTAGTTTGGATGGTAAATTTGCTTCCTAATAGGTATGGCCGCCACTTCTAGATAGTGGTTACTAACACCATGATCTCTTTTTCATATGTAGAGCAGCTCATATTCCGTCCCTAAAGTGCTTGGCTAAAATAAGCAATGGGTCCTCTGTATTGCATGAGAACCATGCTCAAGCCGAAGCTAGATGCATCACACTCCACCACAAATGGTTTGGTGAAATCAGGTAGGGCTAGAACTAATGCTAGCCTGCTTTAATTGATCAAAGGTGGTTTCAGCTCTGTCATTTCAACTAAACTCATCCTTTTTAAGCAACTATGTAAGAGGATTCACAATTTGGCCATAGTTACGAATAAATTTTTTGTAGTAGTCAGTCAATCCCAAGAACCCACATAAAGACTTAATGGAGACCAGTCTAGGCCATTTTGTCATAACCGACACCTTTTCAGGATCCATTGACACTCCACGTTCCAGAATGAGGTGTCCCAAATAGTTGACTTAGTCTTATCCAAACTGATACTTATCCCTTCTCACATATAGTTGGTTAGATCTTAAAATGTTTAGAACAACCTTAATGTGTGATAAATAATCTTCCCATGATCTACCATAAACCAATATATCATAAAAAAATACCGACACATACCTTTGCAATATAGACTTAAAGATATTTTTCATAAGGAACTAGAAGGTTGATGGGGCATTGGCAAGCTCGAACTGTGATGCCCATCTAGATATCAAATTGTAACATCTCTCTTCCTAACCAAATAAACTGGTGAGGAATAGGGTCTTGTACTGTGTCGTACCACCCCAAATTGCGACAAGCTAAATATCAACTTCTCAATCTCCCCCTCCTAATAATGCAATTATCGACATAGCCAAATATTAATAGACCCAAAACCTAGTTTCAAGGGAATTTGGTGGTTGTGGGATCAATCTGGGAGAAGCCCAGTTGGTTTAGAAAATATATCTTTATAGTCCTTTAACAATTATCCCACAGATGTAGGTATCAATGTAGGCTCTACAAGGTCATCACCCAAATTAGTGGAAAAAATTGATATTGAATTTTTGGGACCATCTGGTGTAGTGGGTAGGAACTGGCAAAGAAAACCAAACTCATTTCTATATAATTCCTTCACAGGTACCTTGTCTTCAACCACCTAGTGTATTAGCCCCTTAATCCCCTTCAACTACATTTGACCCACCTTGTACTCAAAGCGCATTATTAACTTGGCAAAATCCCATCACACTGAAACCAATGTATGGACCACTATGTGCTGAGAACGGCATCACAACCTTCTAATGTCAATAGGAAAAAATCAATAGTGAACTAAGTGCCCTGGAAAAGTATAAGAACCTCGTTATATCGTTCCTTTCTGTCAAGGTTCTCCACATTTGTAGCCATAACCTTCATCCTTTGGGTCTGTTGAGGTACCAATCCAATCTTATCAGCAAAAGAAGCAATCAAGAAATTATGAGAACTCTCAGAATCAAATAGGACAGTGATCCCATGGCCCTATATCACTCATCGAATCCTCATGATTTGTAGTGTCATCATCCCAACAATTGCATGTATTGAAATCACTATTTTGTTTGAGAAGTTTGCTTGCTCCCCTTCATCACTCTCTCCATTAAATTCTTCTGCTTTTGTGTATACTCCTTCAATTAACTTCTTATAGCAATAGCCAATTACAAAACTCTCATCACAATTAAAACAAAGCCCTTTCTTCTGTTGTTCCTATATCTTGCTAGGGTTAAGGCATTGGACAGGGGGTGTTTTTGCTCTTGGCAGACTGGTTGAGGGCAGGGGGGATGGCATTGGTTCAAATGTGTGTTTTTCACTTAGCCTCATTGGTATCAGCTTCTTCAAGTGTTTTGCTTCATATAATTGGGATAGTCTAATGCATTTGTGATGGACGTAGGACGAGCCACCTGTACATCCGTTCATATGGGTTCATTAAGGTCGTTGATAAAACATCTCATTTGATGGTTGGGTGTCGGCCCTCCCACTCGACTTAGAAGTTGTTCAAATTGCAACTGGTATTCTCAGACTGTTCCTGTCTGTCGCAACTTGCTTAACATACCGAAATGGCTAGTCCATAACATACATGAAAACCCCTTTTTAAGGATTCCCAAGACGCAATTTCTTCACTGTCTTTGATAAGTTGGTACTACATCTGCACTTCACCCTCCAAGTGATACATTGCCAGAGGTAGTCGCTTGCCTTCCTTAGTTTGTTGGTATTCAAAGAACTATTCCTCACGATAAATCCAACTTGTTGGATCGTCCAAACTATTGTATTTAGGGAACTCCAATTTGGCTAGTTTGGGTATTACAAAGTTGTAGACTCCTTTGATTTCTTTTGTTTCTATTTCTCAATCCTAAACCTTCTTCGTCACTCAAACTTCTAATGGCAAGGGAATCTACCTTCGCACTGGTCTCCTCAAACTTTTTCATAAGGTGTTCATGATACTTCTAAACTTAGCCATCTATTGTTCTAAGCACTCCACTTGAGGATCCACCATAACCTGCTCTGATGCCAAAATGTTAAGAGCCCGAGAGATTGAGCGAGTAATAGGGGGATCAAGGATGAAGGCTATTAGATCGTTCTTACTTGCCCTCCCTATGGTGTTCAGATGAAATGAAAGAAAGTGTGGGTTTTGGAAGAACCCACCTTTGTCAAACCAAGGTTTGAGACTAATTTTCTGCATATTTTTATTGATATGAACAATACGTACTTATAGTCTCATTCCCTTATTCAAATAGCAAGATAAGTAAAATAAAGACCAATATATAGATTTTCATATAAAGCAACATTGTATAATCAAAATAAATATGCTTTGATCGTAGTTGCCATGAATGCTACCTTCCTTAATTATTTGGCACCCGTAACATGGGCCAACTCGATAATTTGAGAAAGTCAAGGATGGAAAACATGCGATATTACTCAATAATAAAATGCGAATATCTTTTATCACATATTTTATTGATATACAATTTTGGTTGTATTGGTCCCAAGATTGGTACCATGCTTGATAATATTGGTGATTGGAAAATATGATACATTTTGTTGATGCTATAAAAATTGCACAACAGGCTAAAAGAGAATAAAGAGTTATTCTCGACCCATAGGCGAGATTCGGGCCTCGAAGGGCATGGTCTAGTGCCCCTGGCAATGGCTAGGTGCGGCGCGTACGGTGTCGATACGTATATTCATGACAGTGAAAGGATAATAAACACAGAAGAAATAAAAGCGATGGACACATATGTTTATGTAGTTCAGCATAATACCTACGTCCACGAGCGTTTGAGAAATTCACTATGATATTCTTATTTATAGTCTCTCATGGCCTCTCATCTCTCACTATAAAATAAAAGCTATGGATACATTTTACTGGAGAAGAACACTTGCGCTAGAGTCCTCTGTCCAGAGGTTGAAGGTGGAGTTGAAGAAGAAGAGAGGAAATTGAGAAAGAAGGTGATGTGAACCCGCGGGAAGAGAATCCCTTGAACCCACAATTAATTTGAAAACTTACCAAAGAACGCCAAACTCAAGTCTATGGATGGAAAATTTAGATCCGAGAACTCGTTTCAAGAACCTAGATTATATCAAAATCTAGACCCGTTGAAATCTCGTCTCAAGAACCCAAATTACGAGGAGGGACGCCACAAAGGTTGTGATTTACCTTTGATAAGTTCCAGAGTTCAATTAAGAACAAGAGGAGAAAAATCACTCACAATTAAAATTCAAAATAAAATAATGTCTGTCTTGAAATGGCTAGTTACATCCTTTAAATACCCTCCTCAAAATATGATAAAACCCTAAACTAAAATTTGAGACCATTTCTTTCAAAAATGCCCTTAGTGAACAGTAGTCGCGGGTACTGTAACGTGAACAGTGTCATGCTACAGTACTTCTAAACCCTAGTTCAAATAAAAAAGACTTATGTGGGCTAAGTATCCTCAAGTCCACTTATTCAAAACTAATAATAAAAATCCTTTAAACAAATTGAAAGCCTTAATATCTAAAGGCCATATTTTTAAGTTAAGTCTTCCACAACTTGGATCAAGTGGATCAAAACTGGTTCTTCTTTCAAGCCCATCTTGAGTGTTGGGCTGTTGCTAGTTTCTTCCCAAGTGGTTTGTACTAATCCTTGCATTGCTTCCTTAATCTTCTTGGCTCTCGATCTTGTAATTGGCCCATTTGGAACTTGAAAATAGCAGAGACATTATACTCACCTGGGAGATCCCATCATTCCCCCTCTCCTCAAAAGGATTCGACCTCGAATCTTCATCTACATCAAAAGGAGAAAGATCAGAAACATTGAAGATAGCAGAGACATTATACTCACATGGGAGATCCACTTTATAGGCATTGTCATTAATTTTCTCAAGGATTTGGAAAGGTCCATCTCCTCGAGGATGTAACTTAGTCCTCTGATGAGCTGGAAATCTTTCTTTGCACATGTGAACCCAAACCCAATCTCCAGGTTCAAAGATGACACGGTTTCGCCCTTTATTGGCTTGGGAAGCAACCTTTTCATTCTTTTGGGCAATTTGAAGCCTACCTTCTCATGGAGTGACTTCACCAACTCCGCATTCTTTTGTCCATCTAAGCTACTACTGCCATCAACTGGTAAAGGCATCAAATCTAAAGGGGTAAGTGGATTGAATCCATAAACAATTTCAAAAGGAGAATATGAAGTAGTAGTAGGCATGGTCCTATTATATGCAAACTCTATGAATGAAAAACAATCCTCCCAAGTTTTTAAATTCTTATGAACAACAATGCGTAAAAGCTGATTAAGGTCCTATTAACTACTTCAGTCTGACCATCAGTCTGCGGATGTCAAGTAGTGGAAAATAAGAGTTTGGTACCCAATTTCCCCCACAATACCTTCCAAAAGTAGTTAAAGAATTTAACATCCTTATCAGAAACAATACTCCTGGGAATACCATGGAGTCGCACTATCTTCCTGAAAAACAAGTCAGCTATGTTTGTGGCATCATCTGTTTTATGGCATGGAATGAAATGTGCCATCTTACTAAATCTATCCACAACCACAAAAATAGAATCTCTACTCATTTTTGTCCTAGGTAGCCCCAAAACAAAGTTCATAGATATGTCAACCTAAAATTCACTAGTAACAGGAAAGGGTGTATACAACCCATGTGGTAACACTTTAAATTTAGACTTCCTACATGTAATGCACCTGCCACAAATGCAAGTGACATCTCTCTTCATCTTAGGCCAAAAGAAATGTTCATGCAAAATATCTAAAGTCTTCTTGACACCAAAGTGTCCCATTAATCCCCCAGCATGTGCCTCACGTACTAGTAATTCACGCATAGAACAACTTGGCACACAAAGTTTGTTTTCTTTAAACAAGTAACCCTCATGCTTGTAAAACTTACCAAATGCTGCCTTATCACATGCCATGTACACATTAGAGAAGTCAGCGTCATCGGCATATAGGTCTTTCACATATTCAAACTCAAGCATCTTAACACTCATAGAAGTAAGAAGTACATACATTCGAGATAAAGCATCAGCAACAATGTTCTCCTTACCTTGCTTGTAACAGATGACATATGAAAATATCTCAATGTATTCCATCCAACGAGCATGCATTTTATTCAACTTACCTTGACCCTTGAGATGCTTCAATAATTCATGATCGGTGTGGATCACAAATTCCCTAGGCCATAGGCAGTGCTGCCAAGTCTCTAATGCACGAACAAGAGCATAAAACTCTTTGTCATAAGTAGGGTACTTGAGTGAGGCCCCACTTAACTTTTCACTGAAAAAGGCTATGGGCCGCTTATCCTGCATCAAAACGGCTCCAATCCCTATACCTGAGGCATCACATTCAATCTCAAAAGTTTTGTTAAAATCAGGTAATACTAGCACAAGTGTAGAGCACAACCTTTCTTTAATGGTGGCAAAAGCATTCTCTTGAGTAGCCCCCCAATGAAACCCAACATTCTTTTTAATGATTTCAGTGAGTGGTGCAACAATGGTGTTAAAGTCTTTAACAAAACGCCGATAAAAGCTAGTTAAGCCATGAAAACTTCTTACCTCAGTGATGCTCTTTGCCGTTGGCTATTCCTTGATGGCCTTGACTTTCTCTTCATCCACCTCAATACCTTTTGTACTAACAACATATCCAAGAAAAACAACTCTTTCCATGCAAAATGTACATTTCTTGAAATTAGCATACAACTTTTCACATCTCAACACATCAAACACATATCTCAAATGCTCAATATGCTCATTTAAGTCCTTGCTGTACACTATGATATCATCAAAATACACAACCACAAACTTACCAATGAATGCACGTAGGACATGGTTCATCAATTTCAAGAAAGTACTGGGCGCATTTGTAAGTCCAAATGACATAACCAACCATTCATAAAGCCCATATTTAGTCTTAAAAGCAGTTTTTCATTCATCACCCTCTTTCATTCTAATTTGGTGGTACCCACTTTTAAGATCAATTTTATTAAAAATACATGAGCCATGCAATTTATCAAGCATATCATCTAATCTAGGAATGGGATGCCGATACTTTACCGTAATATTGTTGACCGCCCTGCAATCAACACACATTCTCCACGTCTCATCCTTCTTTGGCACTAATAGCACTGGTATTGCACATGGGCTCATGCTCTCCCTCACGTAACCCTTGCTCATCAAGTCCTCAACTTGCCTCTGAAGCTCCTTTATCTCCTCTGGATTACTCCTATAGGCTGGTCAGTTTGGAATAGCAGCTCCAGGTACAAAATCAATCTATGCTCAATGCCTCTAATGGGTGGCAACTCATTAGGCATCTCCTCTGGAAATACATCATCAAACTCCTGCAACAAGAAAATAGCCAAATTAAGAAGAGACTGGTGAGTGTCATCAAGAGTAAGATAAGACTCTTTATAGATAAGAAAAATCATAAGGCGATCTGAGAAGAAAGCCCTCTTAACCTCACTCTCTCTGGCATAGAAACTCACTTTTGTCTTTCCTTTCCTCTCTGCAGACTCTTTCTTTTTTCTCTCGCGACACTACTCTTTTTTCTCTACTCTCAGCCACATCTCTATTTTCTTTTTCACTCTTTTTGTTGTGCTCATTTTCATTATCATTCTTTCTTTTCTGCTCAATCTCTTTTTCACTCATTCTTTTTTGGCCACTCTCATTTTCACTCTTTCTCATTTTATCACTCTCATTTTCACTCTTTCTTTTCTGAGCAACCTCACTTTTCAGTTTCAGTTGGTCCTTATAGACCTGGCTTGGAGTTAAAGGAGCAAACTTGATTGTTTTGCCCTCCTTTACAAAGCTATACTTGTTTTTTAACCCATTATGTGTCACCCTCCTATCAAACTGTCACGGCCTCCTCAGGAAAACATGGCAGCATGCATAGGCACAACATCACAAAGCACCTCATCCTGATACCTCCCAATTGAAAAAGGAACTAACACTTGTCTATCCACCCTAACTTCCCCACAATCATTCAACCACTGCAATTTGTATGGTCTAGAGTGTTTTAAGGTTGGTAAATTCAATTTCTCAATCAAAGTAGTGCTAGCCACATTAGTACAATCCCCTCCATCAATGATCATACTACATACTTTGTTGTTGACGTGATATCTAGTATGGAAAATGTTCTCTCTCTGTTGCTCGGCATCATCCACCTTAATGTGTGTGTTGAGAGCACACCTGGCAACAAGAGACTCACTCACAACGTATATCACTCCTTCGTCATCACTAGCATCAACCAACTCGGGCACTCCATCACGATCATCCTCACTCTTAATCATTACCTCCCCATTGTCATGCATAATCATCACTCGCCTATTTGGACATTGAGAAGCAATGTGCCCTGAACCCAAACACTTAAAGCATTTAATATCTCTATTTCTTGAAGGTTGAGATTCTACCTTGGCTTTGTTGCTAGGTCCCTCATCTTTGCCCTTAGGTGGTTCGATCTTTCTCTTTGCTTCAGCAAGATCATTCTTATCCCACTTTGATTTCCAAGTAGTACTAGAAACTGAAGTGTACCTTGCCGTCCCTTTTCTCTTTAATTGCCTCTCCACCTTCATAGCCATGTGCACCATGTCCTCTATCTCCACATGATGTTGCAATTCAACCACATTGCTATGTCTCTATTCAAACCACTCAAAAATCTAGCCATGGTGGCCTCCCGGTCCTCCTCTACATTAGCCCGAATCATAGCCACCTCCATCTCCTTATGATAATCCTCCACACTCCTAGAACCCTGTGTAAAATTTTGGAGCTTTTGATAAAAGTCCCTATAGTAGTGACTAGGTACAAATCTCTGCCTCATGGGAGCTTTCAACTCTCCCTATGTCTCTATAGGCCTCTCGTGATTCCTCCTCCTAGTGGTCACTAATTGATCCCACCAAATAATAGCATAATTAGTGAATTCAATTACTACCAACTTTACTTTCTTCTCCTCAGAGTAATTATGACAATCAAATACCAAATCTATTTTTTTCTCCCACTCTAGATAAACCTCTGAGTCAGTTCTACCTCACAAAGATGGTATTGTCATTTTGATGCTCCCTAAGTCTCTATCGACACCATCCGACCCCCTAGGTTCCCCTCAAATCCTCTTTCACACCTAACTCTTCTATGTCTACTCAACCCAATTTCAGATGTTAGGTCTTCCTCATCCTCATCATCTCCTTCATTCTCATATGCATTTTCAACCCTAGGCTTACGTCGCCTCCGATTTCTCCCCCTTGCAAATTTCTAATATCTGCTTGTTGTTGATTCATCCTATCCTCCATTTGTCCCAATAGCATGTTCATCCACTCAAACTGTTGTTGCATGGCTTGCAACACAAATGTGTTATCTGCTATCCCCTTGGGTGATGAGCCACTGCAGTGAGACATTGTAATGTGCAGCAAAAAGAAAATGTTAGCAGAAAAAGAAAGGACCTCACACGCTCCCTTACGTGTTTACACTCAAATGATGACACTCCACTTGTGTTTCACTCTGAATTAACCTTTTTTTTTTTCGATAATAATCTCACACTCTCTTGCCTTTTACCTCGAGTTTTTCCACTCAAGTTCTTTCAGAACTAATTGAACTCAATCAAGACAAAGCAACCTTGTTTAATCCCAACTAGAAATTAGATCCAAGAAACAAGAATAAGAGAAACACGAAATGAAAGAAGCGACACGAGAATCACAGAAATTATACGAATGGAAGTGTGACTATAACACAAGATACCAACTATAATGAAGGATGCACAACCCCTATGATGAAAGGCTCAAGAAAAAAAATTTTGGATTTTTCTACACTTTTTTTTTTCTAGACGATTTTTCTTTTCTTTTCTTTTCCTTTCCTTTATTTTCTTTTATTTTCTTTTCTCAACAATTCAACCACAAACAGAAATATTCAATTGGGATAATCAAACAATTGAATTCAAACATATAAAAATTGACAAGAAAATAGATGGGAATCAATGAAACCATAGAAATTTCAACCCTAAATGGTGCAAATTTTCGCAGCCCTAGGAAAAACGAATTTCTGCACTTTTTTTTTAACCTTAGAACAATGAAGCTCTAGAATTAAATATGCAATAAACAAAAGATAGAATTAGACCTGAATGGAAACCTGGTTCTGAATACCAAATGATATGAACTCGCAGGAAGAGAATCCCTTGAACCCACAATCAATTTGAAAACTTACCCAAGAACGCCAAACTCAAGTCTATGGATGGAGAATTTAGACCCGTTGAAACTCGTTTCAAGAACCTAGATTATATCAAAATCTAGAACCGTTGAAATCTCGTCTCAAGAACCCAAATTATGAGGAGGAACACCACAAAGGTTGCGATTTACTTTTGATAAGTTCAATAGTTTAATTAAGAACAAGAGGAGAAAACTCACTCACAATTAAAATTCGAAATAAAATAATGTCTGCCTTGAAATGGCTGGTTACATCCTTTAAACACCCTCCTCAAAATATGATAAAACTCTAGACTAAAATTTGAGACCCTTTCTCTCAAAAATGCCCTTAGTGAACAGTAGCCGTAGGTACTGTAGCGTGAACAGTGTCATGCTACAGTACTTCTAAATCCTAGTTCAAATAAAAAAGACATATGTGGGCTAAGTATCCTCAAGCCCACTTATTCAAAACTAATAATAAAAATCCGTTAAACAAATTAAAAGTCTTAATATTTAAAAGCCATATTTCTAAGTCAAGTCTTCCACAGCTTAGATCAAGTGGATCAAAACTAATTCTTCTTCTTTCAAGCTCATCTGAGTGTTGGGCTGTTGCTAGCTTCTTCCCAAGTGGTTTGTACTAATCCTTGCATTGCTTCCTTGATCTTCTTGGCTTTGGATCTTGTAATTGACCCATATGGAACTTGCAAATGATCTTTAAGAGTAGGCCCGCCTTGGTTCCCATCAGAAGGAAATCCCGCTTTTAAAGTGAGAGCACTGGACAGAGGACTCCAAGTCCTTCGGCCTTGGGATTTCCTCCCTCACACATCCAATAGTCAGTGTAGTTCTTAAGGGAATGCATACCTCACAGCAAAAGTCACGGACTCTTGTAAAAGGACTGTACAAGACTATAAGGGATAGTATAGGGCATACAATGTGATACTCTATACTAACTGATGAGTATAGGTGATATATGAGATCTCACATTATTTAATTATACATATCATTAGTCATATTAGAGTATGGCTAAGATGTGGCTTGGGCTTTTTTACAGGGCATCATAAACGTATTAGAGCGAGGTTGAGAATTTAAAAAGGGATATTATGACGATAAGTGTTATAGCCATAAAGAGGTCTCACAAAAGTAAATGTACAATCAACATAACTTTATATGATACATTAGATCTACTTTACAATAAAAATAGCTTTATAATCTAATATACCACATCAGACCATGTCAATTTACTTTTGTGAGATTTTTTTATAGTTAAAACATTTTTCTATTGTGACACCTCGTATTGACTGATGAGTGTAGGTATGACATCTTGCATTGCTTTAAATGATCCAAAGAGAAGTTTTTACCCTTTATAATGAATACAATAAAGCTTCAATTATATCATTGAATAGTCTTTTTGATATATAACCCAAATGTAGCTTGTCTTCCCTTAGATCGTTACACACAATCCACTTAAAAATGAAACCAAACGCCTGTAAAACAAGGGAAAAGAAACCACATACGGTACTGATCTGAAATGAGTAAGAATGTTTGATATAACTCAATATGAAAGTCAACGTACTCGATAAACAGAATGAATATCATATTTCTTCCCCAACCCATTGTAGCACACTTTTGTAAGATTATATGGAATGCTTCAAAGGTTTCCTTTAAGTAAGTTTTTGAGGATCAAGATTTCGCAACATAATTATTGCACTTTCTTTTTATTCTTCAAAAGTAATTTTTTAATTCGCGGAAAGTATATCACATCCCAATACAAAACATCAAAATTCCTAGCTTTCTCGCTTAGAGAAAAAAAAAAACGTCCATATTTTCTCAGCTACCATCATCATTTTCCTTCACTGGATCTGTGCTCACAATCGGAAGATTTCTTCTGTACTGCGAGGACGTTAACCTCCTCTCCAGTGGCGTTTTTCTTTTACTCACAACAAACCTGTTTACACCCTTTCGCATTGGCATTATTGATGGGAAATCCTCATCAGGTATTTGACTCAGCTCTGAGATGTCCTTAATCTGGGCAACACGCCTGAACCACCTCTCTGCCTTGGCTTCCTCCGACATATCTAGAGGATCTGGTTCCTTCACTGCTGACCCCTCCAAGCTTTTTCCCATCCATCTCTCTCTAATATTTTCATTTTCTGATTGTTGGGGAGAACTCGTAAAATTTGGTGTATCATTGGTATTTTCGTTCCGAGGGTACCCACTTCTGACATATGTCTCAGTCAAGTTCTCTGCAGCAGGTTTTTCGCTTAATATTTCTATACTAATGTTTTGATTTCCTCTCTCTTCAATATTATTCCCGTGAAGCACATTGGGTCTAGCATCATATGACTTCTCAAGATGATTCTTTGGCATGGCAGAAGCAGAAGTTTCTTCAGCAGCTTCGTTACTTGAAACTGTTCCATCTGGCAGTCGTTTGTCCTTTGGCATGGCAGAAGCAGAAGAGACTTCAGCACCTTCTTTGCTTGAATCTGTTCCCTCTGGCTGTGGTTTGTCCTTTTTAGCAAAGTAGTCAGATGGAAAGGGTACAAATGGTACAAAGTTAGTACTGCTAGCTTGCTCCATGGCCATACGTCTCTTGTAAGCTGGAGAAGTCAACGAGCGATCCTTCTTCTTGTTGACAACAAATCGGTTCTCTCCTTTACGCATTGGCATGATCTCAGGGAAGTCCTCGTCCGAAATTGCACTAGAGAGATCTGTAACATTATGCAGTTCTGCTACCCTCTTGAACCATCTCACGGATTTTTCAGCTTCTTGTTTCTCCTTATTCTTGTTCTCAATCTGGCTCATAGGGTTCTGAGACTGCTGTAAACTGCCTCCTGACTTGTCTGACTCATTGCTCCCAGAAGCATTGCTTGTCCACTCAAGAGTGTTTGAAGCAAGAGATTTCTGGTAGTCTCTCAATGGCTTCTCACTCCCCTGTGGTATTGCATTTTCAGGCTGGGCAAACATATCTGCGGGCAATGGCACGAATGGAACATAATTGGAATTGCTTCCACCAGGGGGGGCATACTGTGAAGAAGATGGACGTAATCCATCTGATCCAGGATTATGTCCAGCAGTTATATTTTTATTGTTAGATTCAGAAACAACAGGTGTGTGACCAAGAATCTTATCTAAACCCTGACTGATTGTCGAGTTTGGACCCACACTTCTTGAATCGTTGCCCTCGGGAGAGTCGTCACTACCTAAGTTTCTCTGGTATTTAGCATTGGCCAGCCTCCTCTCCAAAGGTGTCTTCCTCGTGCTCACTACAAATCTATTTACCCCTTTTCTCAGGGGCATTATTTCGGGAAAATCTTCATCCGCTATGGCACTGCTCATGTCAGAACTACTATCAAGCTGAGAAACCTTACTGAACCATCGTTTTGCCTTCTCTTCATTGGCAGCCAACCTGCTATCAATGTCAGCCTTATTGGTGTTTGTTCCATTTCCATACCCCACTCCTGATATGCTGTGGGCACTACCAACCAAGATTTCTCCAGTTCGCTTACAGTCGCACCTTAAACATACGCTGTTCCTCCCATAATTAAAGAAATCACATCTGAAAATGAAAAAGTCATGCTGAAGTTCACCCTTTTTCATTGGAATGGATCGACCAATCAACAAGGCAAAGGAAAAACGAAATAATGGGGCGATACTTACTGTGGACACTCCCACTCCCCACCAGTCAACTGTCTCTTTGGTCGTGTCTCCTCACATTCAAGGCATTTCATGTTTCTCGCAAAGTTCATGAAACTACACCTGCAAGATAAAGATAATAAAAGTATTACTTATCCAAGAAGATGCCACATAATAATGAAAATAACTCAGATATATGTTTTCTCCATTGATTCCAGCCAAACACAGTAAATCAAATTATAAAACAAGCTTCTCAAATTCAAGAAACTTTTTAGGCCATAAAGAGGACTCTACCTCGGGCAAATCCAATCGCCTCTTTTCATTTCAACTGTTTGCCCAACATGACTCGGTGTTTGTCCAGATCTCTCAGGGGAGTGCTTTTGATGAGACCCAACAGTGTTTGACTGCGAGGAGCTGTAGCTCAGCTTGGCAAATTCGCTTAACAGATTCCGGACAGATATTTCAACAGTTTCTCTGTCACAGTTACTTTTTTCTGAAGAAACAGATCCGTTGCTGACATAACTCAGTATAAATTTCATCAAATCAACAGTGAGTGCTTTATTGGAATCTGATACCTATAGATTGGCAAACAATTGGAGAGCATGGAAAAGATTCACTTTAGTGATAGTAACTGTCAAATACTTGAACTAAAGTTCAAATATTAATGCCAAAATCTAAAATTAAAACATAATTAAAGAGTGCAAAAAATTTCAAATTAGTGTCTTTTAATGTGATAAGTAAAAATCATGACATATGTTCCAGACTTAACATCCATTTTAAATATATATATATATATTTTATTAGTAACATCCATTTTAAATCATCTAGACTAGACATCATAAATGCAGTCATGCATAGTTTCAGGCTTGAACTAAGTGGTTCAAATACTAGTTAATCACGCTTGTCATTCATTTCTCCTCTATTCCTCAGAAAAACTCCATATGTCTAGATATCAGCTCAAGTAGTCCTGGGCTTTCTAATTATATCGAGTTCGTGTCTATTTGTTTTCCCTCTTCCTCCTAGTCTGCCTTCTCTTGTATACATATTGCTCTCTTTTTTTTTCTTTTTCTTTTTTAACAGGCTTCTTTGTGCTTTTAAGAAAAATTGGCTGATTATATCAAAAATAAAACTTATCCACCAGTCAAGATATTAGGGCTGGCCAACTTCGACCTCCGACTCCAACCAAAGTCGGAGACGAAGTTGAGCACCAACTCCGATCAGGAGCAGAATCGAACTCCGATAAGAGCTCCGGAGTCAAAGTCGGAGTCGAAGCTCTAGTTGGGAGGAGATAAACCGAGAGAGAGAGAGAGAGAGAGAGAGAGAGAGAGAGAGAGAGAGAGAGAAGAGAGAGTCTATAACACCCCAATGGAAGATCCAAACCACATGACCTATACCCAAAAAGACTAGTCAATTATAAAATTGGAGTTCCATTGAAACCTTATAAAGAACAAGAATTTCTGATTTTCAAGTAATGTGAAATCTCATACACTATCTACCCTTATTATTATCATATGGGGTATCACAATTTCCTCCCTTTAAATTCCTGACATCCTCATCAAACCAGTCCATCATAGGTGGCACTACTCAAGGTCCACATTTCTGGTTAGAATAGAGTTTGACACCATTTGTAATGCCCCAATGGAAGACCCAAACAACATGTCCTATACTCCAATATGACTAATCAATGATATGATTCAAGTCTTATTATAACTTTATAAAGAGCAAGAACTTCTCATTCCCAAGCAACGTAAGATCCTATAAATCACCTACCTTTGTCCTTATCATATGGGGTATCACAGAGACTCCTGCAGAGGCACCTATTGAACCATATTCTAACATGAAGGAACATGAAAATAACAACAAATCATACTCTCCTATCGAGACACATATGAAACCAGATTAAAAAAAGAAAGAAACAAAGGCATCTACGAGACCAGATTCACCAAAAAAGAAAACCCCAAAATCGATAAAGGCCGAATCGAAAATTGCAAAGAAGCCTCTTGGTGGTAAATTTTAGAACTCCAGAAAAGAAAAAGGTGGTCCACAGGCCTAGTGGAAATTAGGGCTGTTCATCCGGCCCGGCCCGGAACCCAGAAAACCAGATTTCCGGTTGCGGTTTTCGGCCCGGATAAAATCCGGGTCAGACTCCGCATTTGTAAAACCGGATACATCTGGCCCGGACCCGGTTATGAAACCCAGGTTCCGTTTTAGAACCCGGTTAACCGGGTTTGTATAAAAGCTTCAAAAAAACCCTCTCTCTCTCTAAAGCCTCGTCTCCCGAGTCCCGTGACCCCGTCTCCCAACTTCCCAAGTCCTCTCTCTCTCTCTCTCGAACACACGAAACCCTAGCCGCCCCGTAACCTCCTTCGTTCTTCATTCCCCAACTCCCCCACCAGTGACCACGATCTCTCTGTCGTCGAGCTTGAGCTTGGGATCCCGCGGTCTGAGAGTCTTCATTCTAGTGCCGATGCAGAAAAACCCTCTCTCTCTCCCTCTCGATAAGTCTCTCTCCCGATTTGTGAACAATGAATGTAAATGCGATAGATCTAGTGATTTGGTGAACTGGATCTCTCTGTGCTTGGATAGATCTAGTGATTTGCCGAATGGGAGTTTTAGGGTTTTTTTTGGGGATTTCTCTTTTTCTATCTTAGTGGGGTTTTTTTTTTTCGTTTGGTTCTTGTTCTTTATTGCTTTTTTTTCCTTACAATCTAAACAAATCTCAATAGATTTGAAGAGATTTTGCTTAGATCTGAGTCATTTTGGTTTCTGTTTCCTTACAATCTAAACAAAATCAAAGCAGTGTATGAAATGCTCGTTGGATATGATTTAGGATTTTTCACGAACAGCTGTATAAGCTTCAAGATTTATGATCCCCACAACCAAAAAGAGTACAACCATAACACTACTACTACATAAGGTAAAGGTTAATTAATGGAAAAGAGTTTTTGACATTTTTGGGTTTGTTTCAAAATTCCAACTTCTTATGTAAATTCACATTCTATATTATATATATAAATATATATTACTTACTGTATTTCATGATATTTCAAAACCTTGGATCCTAGATGTTGTTTGTTAGGGGGGAAAATAATGGCATGAGGACTGTGTATTAATTGCTGCCTTCACATTTCTTAAGCATGCCATCCGAAAGTCGGTTTTCCTTTTTCCTATAGTGCATATGTATAATCAATTATAGTTGAAGATGGATAACCAGAACCAACTGATTTTTTATGATTGCAGTTGAGCTTAGTTGAGAAGTGACTTAGTCAATGCAAAGGTCTTTTAGGGTCCAAATTAGGTAAAATCCTCAATTGGGTGAGGCTATTTGCTTTACAGAGTGGTTGGACACTTGCATGCACCTCTGTTTTGAAACCCCATGGAAACTTGAATATTGATATGGATCCCACGAGAATATCGTGACATTGTACTTCATGTTGATCACGATCCAATTCTTTCTTTCTCCTCCTCCTTCTTCTTTTCTGTTTACTTTTTTCCTTCATACATACATACATACAAATCTCAAAGGATATGTTGTGGAATGTTTCATTCCTTTTACATTTCTTATACTCCTTTCTGTTCTATTCTTTACTGTATTGTAAAAACTTCTCATTATTTGATTCTATGTCTTCTTCAGTTCTTTATCTGGTAATGGGTAGAGAGAATCAATGAGTACTGCAATTGACTTGCCATAGATTTTTCTTAAATAAAAACATGTTGCTTAAGATACCAGCTTCTATGTTAAACAATGGTATCTACATAACTACATCAATTATAAGATGCATGCTTAATTAAGAAGTAGAAGTAGTTATGCTAATCATATCAAAAGTGGTGGCTTCTCTCTGTTTTTTTTTTTTATGAACTGCAGGTGGATGGCACAGATCAAAATGTGGGACTATTTTCATGATGATAGCAAATCAAAGCCCTTCCTCGATGATGTAGTAAAGTAGTTCATATTTGTTGTTGTGTATTGGAGTTTAATTAAAACAATGATTGTGTTTTGTTTTGTTCTAAGCAAATTTGTTCAGACAATGTAATATCTAGTGGATTTTTTTTTCTTTTTTTTTACATGCATTTAGTTATAAAATTTCATTAGTTGTTTATAGCCTTTGCTATTCTTAACATAAATCTAGTTTTTCATTTTGATATTTTTTATCATTATGGACAATGAGAAATATAGAGTTTTATATAACAAAATTTTTTGCTTTTCAACATTATTTCTTGAAAAAGTTGTAATAAAATATAGGATTAAAAAAAAAAAAAAAACCGGATTTAAACCCGGAACCCGGAATCCGGGTTTTTAGAAACCCGGAATCATCCGGTTTTCGGCCCAAGTCTGACCCGGATTAATGCAGTCTGGGTTCCGGCCCGGATTTGGAATCCGGATTCCGATCCGGATATACCCGGGTTCCCGGGTTGGAACCCGGATGAACAGTCCTAGTGGAAACAAAGAAAGAATAAGAAGCATGTATCGAAGGGCAAAATAGAAAGCAGCAATAGTGGAGAAGAGATTAGAAAACAAAATTCTAGAGAAAAAGACAATGAGAAGAACATCATTAATGAAGAGCCAAAAGGAGAAGCCATCAGCCTGAAAATAACCAAGAGAAGATCACTGAGTTGGAAAAGCACAAACCAAAAGGGAGAAATGAAGGAAGGCATTTTATTCAAAAGGTAGTACCAAGAGTCAAAAGAACAAACAAAAACATGATGGCACTAAACCTGTTGTGAACAGGTTGACATAACGACAGCTCTACTTATAAAAAATAAAACTAAAAGAAAAGGAAAACATGACAAAGAAGATTGGCACAAGGAGAACCAAAGCCGAAAGGAAACAAAGAAGTCAGTTCAAAAGTGCAGTGAAAAGAAGTCAGAGATCAAAAGTGTACAGAGAGGAGATTGATGGGTTTAACTATTAAAGCAGATAGAGGAAAAAAGACAATCCAAATATCGTTCACCGAGTCAATAGACACAACCCTGCACTTGTCATTGTTTAAATTATTAAATATGTTATCATTTTCAGAATTATTTGTTGGAGTCGGAGTTCAAAACTCCAAGCCGAGATCAGCTACGGCTACAACTCCGACCATTTTTTTGGGACTAACTCCGAACTCCAAATTCTTATTTTTCCAACTCTGCTGAAGTCAAAGTCAAAGCGGGCGTTGGTCAGAGTTGGAGCAACTAGAAGTTTTGCTCACCCCTACAAGATATCATATAGTTGGTTTAAAATTGAATCCTTCATCACAACATATAGAAGTTTGGAAAATGTTTATCTCTCATAGCTACCTCACTCTCAAACATGGTGAGAATTCATACATCATTCATTGATGTTCAACAATATATATACTACATACAATTGACAATTATACCCTCACAAGTTACACTAATTACAACCATGTCCTCTAACACTCCACAAGCTGGGGCATATATATCATATAAACACAGCTTGGAACACATAAGCTTTAATGTACCATAACACAATGACTTCGTAAACATTTCTACGAGTTGAACAAAAAATTCAGAAAATATGTAGAAATGTCACCACTTAGTAACTTATCTCGAATGAAGTGATAATCAATCTATGTGTTTAGTCCTCTCATGGAACACAAGATTAGAGACAATATACACTGCAACTTAATTATCACAAAATAACTTAAGAGGATAGGAGTTGGAAACTTATCTCTTGAAGAAAATGTTGCAACTATGTCAGCTCACTAGTAGTGAAAGTCATTGCCCTATATTCAACTTCTACACCAAACTGAGCTACTACTATTTGTTTCTTACCCTTCCATATAACCAAGTTACCTCCCACAAAAGAACAATATCCAGTATTAGATCTTCTACCTGAAGGAAATCCTGCCCAGTCAGAATCTGAAAAGGCTTCAACCCTAAAATATCCATTTGATCGATACAACAATCCAAGGCTAGGAGCTCGCTTAAGATAACAAAAAACATGAATTACAACATCTTAATGCGAGACCCTAGGCATTTGTAAAAATTGACTCACTACACTCACTGCATAAGAAATGCGTCTAGTCTAGTGATAGTGAGATAATTCAATTTCCCAACAAGTCTTCGATACTCTTACTTGGATCTCTATACAACTCCCCTTCCTCTTTCAAGAGTTTATGATTTGGGTCCATAGGAGTGTCAAGAGGTCATGCAACCAACATGCAAGTTTCTTCCAGAAAGTTAAGTACATATTTTCTCTAAGATAGGTTAATACCCTTTTTAGATCCACTGACTTCAATTCCACAAAAATATCTAAGCTTGCCCAAGTCTTTTGTCTGAAATTGATCATGTAAAAACTATTTCAACCTAGCAATTCCAGCACAGTCACTCCCAGTAATTACAATATCATCCACGTATGCAACCAACAAAATGTGACCTGCATCACTCTGTAGGTGAGATACCAAATGGTCTATTTGGCATCTATGAAAACCAAATGTTAATACATAATCAAAAAACCTCCCAAATCATGTTTGAGGAGATTGTTTCAAACGATATAATACTTTTTTTTAACTTTCATACAGTACCTCGATACTCCCCCTGAGCAACAAACTCAGGTGATTGCTCCATATAGACTTCTTCATATAAGTCGCCATGTAGAAATGCATTTTTAACCTCCACTAAAATAAGGGCCAATCTAAATTAGCAGCAATATCATAATCAATGCATATGTTTTAGTGAAACTCTTAGCAACCAAGCAGGCTTTTAGACGTTCCAAAGAACCATCAAGATTGGACTTGATTGTATATACCCCCATTTGCAACCAACAGGCTATTTACCAAGTGGTAGTGGAACAAGATCCTATGTCCCATTCATCTATTTCATTTTTCATAATTGTCCTCTATTCTAGATTGGATAAAGTATCCCAAACTGTCTTAGGAACAAAAAAATTTGAAAGTTGAGAATTAAAACGAGAATAAAGGAGATAAGGCGTGATATGAGACAAATTGGCTAATCGAATATTAAGTAACACAACATCGTGTACCTTTGCGGGAGAGAAATATGCGAAGAGTTTGAAATACTAGGTAACACAGGATCTGAAAATGGAGACACTGTTGGTGGAGGCATGGGAGCTGGCGGCCACAAGCGACACGAGTAAACATGTAAAGGAACTTTGTAATTATACTTTATAGTATCTATATATATATATACCTTGCTTGTTTAGAAAAAAAAAAAAAAAAAAACAACATGTAAAGGAACAAGGGGAGGCACTGAAGGAGGTTGGGTGAGGTTGGAGGAGAAAGTGTAAGAGTAGGTAATGGTAAAGGTTCACACTCAACACTCGAAGATGTGTTCGAGAAATAGGGTATGGACTCAAAAGGTAATATCAGCACTCATGAAGTAGCATTTAAGAACAAGAATATAGCAGCAATATCCTTTGAGTTTGAGAATAACCAACAAACAGACACTTGGTATAACGTGGATCAAGCTTATCAAAGCCGAAACCAAGGTTATGAACATAGCAAACACTCAAAAATTTTTGGAGAGAAAATGGCATAGATGAAGGGAACAAGATAGAGAAGGGAGAGGAACAATCAAGGATTGATAAAGGCATATAGTTAATAAGGTGACAAGCAATAAAAACACCATTACTCCAAAATCGTTTAGGAACATGCACATGTAGTAAAAGTGCTTGGGTTACATCCAACAAATGATATTTTTGTATTCAATCACCCCATTCTATTGGGGTGTATAAGAACATGAAGTTTGATAAATAATTCCTTTATTACTTAAATAGCAAAGGCACTATATTGATATTCTCTAATATTATCAAAACGCAAAACTTGAAATTTTTTGCTAAATTAGGTTTTAATTTCTTTCCAAAAGACTTTGAATATGGAAAGAAATTCCAGATCGTACCTTCATCATAAAAAACCATATCACATGAGAGCAGTCATCAACAAATGTAACAAAATACTAAATCTTGTTTGAGAGTGAACCAATTCAAAAGACCCAACGCTCGTTTATCAACTTGAGGTACAAGAGACACATGATGATGTTTACAAAGTTGACATGCTTCACAAGGAAAGGGAGACACATTTTCAAGATTCCTAACTTGACATTTCAAAAGGGAAAGAGAGAGGTAACCAAGGCAACAGTGTTATTCATAAGCAGATGATGAGGATGTGAGGGCTCGAGTGGCTAACTGTTTAACATTAAGATATTATAGACCACCAGCTTCATGCCCTATACCAATTTTTGTTCCCCATCTTGAGATCCTAAAAGATACATGAAGATGGATAAAAGGCCACTGAACATTGAAGATTTTGAATAATCTTACTAATAGACAGCAAACTAAAGGGAAAACTAAGAGCATATAGAACAAATGACAAGGATATAGAGTCAGTGATCTTGGTGGATCCAATGCCTGTAACTTTAGCAAAAGAACCATTAGCAAGAGCAACACTCTTTCGAGATGTCACAATATCTAACTTAAATAAGGCATAAGACAAACCGAATAAATGTTCATTAGCTCCTAAATCGATGATCTATAGATCTTGAGTGGATAAGACAAAACAAGTGGACATTATACTTGAATGGAAAATAGTAATCGAAGATGAAGTTCGTGCATGACCCAAAAGCTTATCACACTCATCCTTTGATATGGTAACCATATCTGGAGTAAAGTTGGAGCTCGTTGACGGTGACATATCATCTTGGCAAATGGCCTAATGAGCGAACCCAGATGGTCTACCATGTAAATCCCATCAATAGTCCACCGGGGATTACTGTGACCACAATGAGTGCACTTGCAAGATTCATGTCTTCGAGAGCGATTACCTTTGGCATCATGTCCCCCAAGTGCACTTTTACCATCTCAGTCTTCACACCCACCGGGAGCAACATAGGAGTCAATCAAAGTAGATCTCTCACTAATCTAATCAACAGATTTTGACCACAGCATATAGTTCCATTCAATTTCACCACATTCATAGGCATACAGTTTGGTGCAAGAGACTATGACTCAAATTTAGTTGCCATGGACGTAGAAAAATGTCACATTTCAACTTGGAGACAAAAAATTCACATAGAATATGAAATATGGATGAAAAAATGAGGAATACAATCTGTAAAACTAGAAACCCAGCTCAAGTACCCAAAAAATCAACCTGAGTAACCAAATGTTGGCACTGTATCGGTCCAAATCAGTCTGTATCGATCGAAACAGGCATGTATCGGCTCAGAACCGGCCTTTATCAGGTCTATATCGGCATGTATTAGCTCTAAATCAGCCAGTATCATATCGGAACCAGTATCAGCCTATCCCTGTCCTTAAACATGGATTAGGTTATCCTAAACGAGAATAAGTAGTTTGGGTATTACGTTATCCACATTACCAAATAGATATTATTCCGGAAAGGAACAAGCCCTTACTCTAAGTTGTGGTTATATGCACTTGAGGATTGGATAGCTTATACATGCAACCAAACACTACAAGGCTTCAACGTTGCCAACGACTGAGAGCCCTTTCGGCGGCCAATGAAAACAAGTAACTCGCCAGGATCAACAAACCTCACTTAGTCAAGCATTATTTAGTTCCCAACACATACTTTATTTGGATCTGGACACTAAAAAAATTTTGTTTTAATTTCAGTTATTTAAAATTTACTCTTGATATTGTGCCTTAATAAAGCATTCAGTTGTCTTGAAGTAAAGTTTATGGATAACTCATCACCTGCCGTTATGTAATGTTATGATGTGGTATTCCTGCCCTACACGAAGGGGTGTTACGTACATAGAGTCGCTGCTCAATTTGTAACCTAAATTATAGCGTTTCAGTATATGCACTATATCATAAACTGAGCATCATAAAAGAACATCGTAGACAACGAACCAAAGTTGGAAAGAGAAATATGCATCTAAACATTAGAAATCCTAACACTTACGTAAGATTCACCGTTGTGCAAAAACGATGCCATCTTCCTCACGGAATCATCACCATCTTTGAAGAGAAATGGCGACCCATTCCCAACCACCACTTCAACATCCTTCCTAGAAAGCAACCTGCACATCCAAAAATGGAGATGTGGTATGCCGTAAGACAAAAATAAAGAAACTGGATTAGAGGTTAGAACACGAACCCCAAAAGGTTCGCCCTATCTCTAGCGAACGCCAAGCAGGCACTCGCGGCGCGCACGAACTCATCCGGTAAATCAGCGGACGCAACGAACTCAACCTCGTAGCCAATATCATGAGCCGATACGTCACCGGATCCGGGGCGATAATTAATGTTGTCGTTACGAAAGTAGCCGGCGAGAGAGAGGGTCTGGAGGAAGGCTGACCACTCGGGCCAGGGATGCGAGTCTCGATTAGAAGAGCGTAGAAAGGGGTCGTCAGGGAGGGCGGATGAGGAGCGGATGTGGAGCTGCCGGTGCGACTGGGAAGCTTTGACCGCAGGAGAGGGAGAGGGAGAGACGACGAGATGGTGGAGGTGGTGAGAAGAGAGGGAAGAGGAGAGGAGCTTGTGGCGGCGGGAGAGGCGAAGGAGTGAAGGGCATCTGCGGCGGTGTTGGTGGAGAAGAAAAGGAAAGGGGCTGGTGGTGTTGAGAAGCACAAGCAACCTTGTGGCGCCGCCCATTGTCTGTATAATAAACCCTCCCTCTGTTTAGTAAAACCTCCTTATTCAGAGAGAACTCAGAAGACACTGGAGTGACTGCCTGTCTTCGATTTGAGAGGCTTGGGGCGGGCTTCTGTGGTCCGCGTCCAATCCACTGTCCCTGGAAATGAAGATTTTTTTATCCGTTGGCAGCATCCGAAACACACCTTCTTAGGCCTACAGTAAATTTCCATTCCTCTCCTTGCCATTTCGCACGTTCCCTCTCACAAGTAATTTCCATCATTCGAAATTCTCGTTTGCTCTCCCCCTCCCATCCCGCGCCCAGCCCAGAAACCCACCCCCACACCCACGTCGCTCAACCCCACACCCACCCCCGCTCAACCCGCATCGCCCAGCCCTAAACCCACCCTCACCCCAACTCTCGCTTCGCTCTCCCCACCCTCGCATCGCAGCCCATCCTCTTCCCCACCCCTGCATCGCCCATTCTCTCCCCCATCTCCCCGCGTTGCCCATTCCCTATCCTAGTTGCCCCGTCACCAACTCTCTCTTTGCTCAGAACTATAGCTTCTATCAACCCTCCCTCTACCCACATAACTGATTGCGCTGATTGAAAAGTTTTATTTTTGCTGAGAGATCTGTGACCACGAGCGAAGGTATTGACCAATCTTCATCTTCATAAAATTTTTCATGTTATGGATTTTTCAGCTTTAAAATGTGTGCTAGTTCAGTAAGAAAACCATTTGATGAAAGCATAGATGTCCATCGTGTACTCATACTCGTAGATGTCAATCTCACTTAACTTATGTTGTCATGTAGGCTTAGATGAGTGCTGGAAATTCAAGTTAAAATTGTTTGTATATGATGAAGAAAGTTTATAACTTGATGTCAATAGATTGATGAAGATTATAACTTATCAGGAAAAAAATAAAAGATTGATGAAGATTATGTAATTGTAATATTGTAAACTGCTTTCTTTAGTAAACTTTGGTGTAACCAATTCTATGAAATTCATGCATGTAAATTGTCCAAGTATTTCATCCATTTTCAAGTCATTTAATTTATGGTTTTGACTCTTGTACCAATTATTGAACTCTAAAGAGTCCAAGGTAATTGAGTTGAAATTCAATAAATATTATTATGCCAAAGTAAAGTACCACGTTGGAATGAATTGAAATTTGTTAATAATATGGCTAGGGGTATGGTGATAAGTTCATAACTTGTCTATGATTATAAGCATGATTCTAAAATTGAAACCATTTTGGATTACGCCCACAATGTATTCAGCTACTACCTAAGGTAAGAGGCAAGTTTCTCATTCTTCAAGTTGCGAAGCTTAAAAAAAAAAAAAAAAAAAAAAAAAAAAAAAAAGCAAGTTGGAAAGAAAGAAAGCTATGGCTCATCATAGGTAAGCATATTTATATTATAATAAAGCTTTCAACTAGCTTATATCTTTTCAAGATGATTTTGTTGGTTAATTTTACTTCATAAAGAAAAAACTTGACATATAACTTGTACTTTGATTTCCATTGATATTATTAGCATGTAATTTGTTAAATTTTGGAGGGCAGATGGGTATTTTAATTTAATCTAATTGGGTGAAGCATTCTCTCTCTCTCTCTCTCTCTCTCTCTCTCTCTCTCTCTCTCTCTCTCTCTTCTAGCACAAACTAATTAATATCATGATCCATAACATTGTGATGGCTTATATTTTATTGCACCTTTTAAAATGTCTGTTTTTAAGTTACATGTGCCTATCTAAATTATGATATGAGATAATGGCCTTACTGTTTTAATATTGAAGAGGTTAAATAGTATTTTTTTTTTAAATAAAACAAAAAAGAAGGAAGGTAAAAATGGCCTAGAATGTTTTAGTATGCTTTTCTTTACAATATGCGATTATATGATTCGCTGTAGATCGCTCACTGCTGAGTGATTCTTCTGCTTTTGCTTTACAGGAACAAAAGGAAAAAAAAACACCGAGAAGAGCTGGTTTAAAATTCACAATGGCTTCTTTATATTTCTATCTAAAATATCTATATAAGAAAAATGGCCTTAAGCAAGAGTAGAAAGAGATTAATCTAATAGAATGCATCTTGGTTCATTAATTGTAGATATTGAACTACCATTCCAAATCTTGGGCATAAGCCTAGAAAAACTAATTTTGTCTACCATTAAAGTAAGTTCAAGTGATGGCTTATATTTTATTTTGCCTTTTAAAATGTTTGTTTTAAGCTACATGCACCTGTCTACCATATGATATGAGATAATGGCATGCATAGATGTCTTGTTGGGTTCCTTACTAAAGTTTTAAGTTCCTGGTTCATTGGTTTTACCTGTCACATGTGCCTGCTTCATTGGTTTTTGAAAGGATTTATCCTAATTTCGCATGATAATGAGCTGCATATATTGGCTTCCTTGAATTTTGGTTAAGCTTAAATTTTCTTCAATCTTTGTTGCTCATACAGTCACTAGGCGCTATTACTATGTTTTCAATTTTGTAAATGAGACAAACTCTTGTGTTTGAATTTGTTTATCATTTTTTAGATTCACACAAGGCATCATCCCAATCATCATTTTTATCTAATGATAAAGTGATGGAATCACCAACTTGTTGGTGTGGCTTGAAAACATCAATAAAGACATCCCACACTATCGTTTGGACAGATATATTTCATTTGCCAAATCAGAATATTCATAGAAGAGAAAATAAAGTTTGGAAGATGTGAGATGACGTATTGTTTGCTCAGTGCGAAGTTCAAGAAAGGGAAGATAAAGTGAGAGAGAGAGAGAGAGAGAGAGAGAGAGAGAGAAAGAGAACTCTTCAAAATCACTCAAGAAAATTATTGTATTTGTATTGGGTTCTCACAATTGTAATAGTTTTACCTTGGTTTGGATAAATTGTATGTAAATTTACACGTTGTATGGAGTACATTGTTTTTAAATGGTTGTAATGTAATTGTACTCCCTATGTTTTGGTTCCGATGTACAAAAGGGAAATTTGTAAGTTGTGAAAAATTAATGTGTGCGTTAATGAAGTTTCGAGTGTGACAAGTTTGTGCATTTTCTAGCATCCATTCATGGTTCTCAAACTACCTATAATTGCTTTCTATCCAAAAACACCATATATCAGGACATGTGGAACCATATAGATGTTTCATCTACAATTTTCCCACCTAACCTTTCAATTAAGAGTATAAAATGTCCATTGTGGATTGCCACGTACCAAAGGAATTTGGCCATCTAATCATTATAGTTAGAATACCTCACAAAATACCAGATAGTCACATTGATGGATCAACACAGCATGCGGCTTAACCTTAACCATATTTCATGTGCATAAATGAAACTAAATTTACCATTAAATTCAAGCAATCCATTGTAGTATGAGAACTGCTTGCGATTTATGTAAACCAAAAGTTAGCCAAGTCAGAATAATTTTCGTAAGATGAGTAGCAACATAATTAGCATGTATAAAATCATTGTCATGCTGAATTAACTTACAATATTCATCTAAATAATAGAAAATCATGATCTTTTAACTCTCAATATATATATAGAGATTAGTGCATGCTTTGCAATGACAGAGGGTGCTAAAGTTACATGAACTAAATTATAAATATGCTGCAAATGAAAATCAACATCTGTTCTGAGCTTCCTAATTGTCACTGTTAGTCATGCAAGCCTTCAAGTCCGCACCACCATCTCCATTCAAACTACTGGTGGAATATTTACCAAAGGAAAAGACCAAATCTGAAAAATGGCAGAAACAAGGTTCTCAACTTGATAAAATAAAAATGAAAACAAAGAAAAAGCACACTCCACTTGTAAACTAACCTGGTCAGTGGCATACATAAGAAACACCAAATGCTTCTTTCAAGTCTATATTCCAATAGAGGACAATTTCACTGTCACGCATGTCAGCCAACTTCACATTCTAGTAAAAGATAGGAATTTAACCCACAAAGTAAGACTACCCAATTGCTAATGCTATCACTAAATATACTAGAGGGCAATCAGAAAACAAAGTACCAACATTAAGCCTAATATTTATCAATATGAAATACACACCAAGTTTTCAAAATGGGACAATTGCGTTAAATTTATACATATTATCTACCATATAGAGCAAACAAATACGTTTTGTATAAAAATAGTGTCATTGGTATTCAATAAATGAAAATAAAAATAAGCCATGAAAGGATAAAAAAACAATACTATGGTTTCCAATGTCTTTTATATATTTTCCTGCCTACCTATTATAATATTGAACACAACAGAAAAATAAACACAAGGAGGAAAAAAACTTGGGAATTAAATGAAGAAAAGGGCCTACAAGTACCTCATATATTTCTGGGGTACATAAAAAGACTAACTCTATGTAACACCCGGGTCCAGTACCTCGTTGTTTCCAAAATTTTATTTTTATATGTGCGAAAAGTCCATTTGAGTTTCTTAATATTTATTTTGAAATTTAGACTACGGTCTGAAATCTCTATTTTGGTAATGTATGATTTTAATGTGGCTTTAAATTTTTAGTAAAAAAAATCTTTTTATGGGCCGAGATATATATATATATATATATTTGTAAAACAAGTTGGATTATTTTTAAATGGGCCCTACCCGACCACTCTAAAAACCCAAGCCCGTGGGTGTTAGACTTCATATGCTTTTACCATGCAACCTTCCTTTTCATAATAAAACTCCTAGCTATCGGGTTGCCTTCTATGAATTACGACCACGCACAAATCTAGTTTCACTCCCATGCACGTACGTCTCTCCTCCCCCCATCATTGTAGGGTTTGTTTTTGCTTTTCTGTTTGCCTATATTTACACTTCATGCACAGCCCCTCCACACACAGCAAAGATCACAAAAATCACCATTATGTAGCCCCCACAGCCTCTCCCACCATGTTTCTCCTACCGTCAGCATATCTGGCACCGCCCCAATCGTGAGCCATAGCCTCCACGTCACGAAAACAACCCCTGCATGACCCTCACCACTGCAAGCCTACAACAGAAGCAACCAAGCCGCAGCAGCCAATGAGCACCTTTTCACACCACTGAAACCATGTGACCCCATCCATGGAAGCAACCCCAAACTATTGCACCTTGTGTCGTGAACCCCATGCATGCTGCCATCGGTAGTCCAAAGAGGCCCTGTTTTTCCTCACCAAAAATAGAGCAACCCGAACGCCTCTACCCTTCACCACCAAAGAACCACCACAACTCCTCTTTGTTATAGCAAAGTGTGTAGTGGACAATTTTTGTAAAGTCATCAACTTGTATTTCATCCGTAATATCAAAAGTTGATATGCACCCCTGCTTGCTCACCAGTGTGCAATTACAACACATGAGGCCCATCAACTCTTTTTGAAACTCTTTAAACTGTGAATTTGTGTATACTTTCTGAAACTGTTTCTCAAAGTTAAAAGAGGAAACACATGGGATCATTTGGTTGTTGGAGTCGAAATTAGTTGTAGTCTCCACTTCTACCTTCTTTCGTAGAGCATTGTCAAATTGGTCGACAAATTCTTTCAAGGTCATACCTGAATGGACATAACCGTCGAAAAAAGCATTCATGCTTTATGAACGTTGCGTTGTGCTCATACAAGCCCAAAATACATCTTTCAAGCACATTGGAACCCAAAAAGTCCTTTCGTCGTATAAGGATTGGAGTCAATTATTGTCTCTGAGATCATACTTATCAAATAATTGACCCCACCCCTCTTCAAATTTCGTAGATGTCTGTGAATCATACAAACCAGCCTTAATGGAGGTCTTCAACCCTGTGCTAAATTGGGAGTAAGATCCTAACTTCTTGGGAAGTTTACGCATTATATGTCATAGACAATATCTATGGTGTGTTTCCAGAAATGCAAGGGAAATCACATTTTTCATTGCCTGATCTTGGTCAGTTATGATGGCTTTGGGCGCTCGACCATTCATGCAATCTAACCACATGGAGAACAACCAAACAAAGGTATGTGTGTCCTCACTTGACATCAATCCCGCCCCTAGTAGTGTGGACTGCTCATGGTGGTTAACACCAACAAATGAGGAAAAGGCATCCCTGTACTAGTTTGTTAGGTACGTTGTATAAAAGGTTACAACATCTCCAAAATACTTATAGGCTGCTCGACTCCTAGCATCAGCCCAAAACACATTCCTTAACCTTCCCTCATCATCATCGTCAATGGCAGATAGGAACCCATTATTCTGATTTCTCATTCTTTAGAAATACTCATTAAGTGTTTTGCCACCTCCTTTACCCAACCTTAAATGTCTAGTTTTATCAATGAAATTCCGACAATCTTTCTCTTGAAATCTAAATTGTCAAAACCTCTCGCGTCAATAAGAGAATAATAATTCTTGTTCATTCGAATATCGGCTCTATCATTCAAGTCGAGGATTCTTTGACTGTATTCATCTAGACAATTGTGAGATTGCAACAGTCTTATCTTTTCCGGCTCACAATAATGTGGTTGTACACATTTTCAACAATGGTGACAACCCATTTCTCATTCTTGTTCAATGTCGCATTTACCTTTGTCTTACAATCCATTTTAGTTGTTGGCTGTGGTTTCAAGATATTACTATGCTTAGGTTGGTATCTTCGACCAAGAGCACAACCAATAGTCACATACACGGGCCTCCCATCATTATCTCTCTTTGTCCTTTGTGTCATTACACCAAATCCCTTTTGTTTGACATATTTCTTATAGTAGGCCATAAGCTCATTTTCACTCATGAATTCCATACCGGATCTTGGTGCTTCAACCCATTCCTCATCATCCGGGACAACTGTCGTACCCTTTAAATCTTCATCTATGTCGAATAATATTTCTAAATATGTAAACACAAGGATGGATTAGCAATAATTCAATATTAGCATCATTAAATTCAAAGCAAATAAAAGTGTAATACCATCAGCAGCATCAAAAAATATACATCCAACATTTTCTTGAAATTCAAAAAATTCAGAAAATTCTAGATTACTCGACGACGAAGGGTCATCAACCACGGGTGTTGTTAGGAAAAATATAAAATGAGAATAAACAAATTCAAATGTTACTTGTTGGGTATTGGTACAAAAAATTAGGAGATGTAATACCTGAATGACTCTTCAACTCACCTAAAGTCCTCCGAATTACTCAGCGAATGGTAGGGCATATTTACATCAAATTGATGCTGTAATTATGCAATTAGTTACATTCACGAGCATGTCAAACACACTTTTATTGAAAAATAAAAGACTTCAACATGCCAACTCACGTGGTAGATGTTTGGATTTCCATATGTATTTTAAGGAGTCATTAATGACTGAGAAGTCGACATAGAAGGCTCAGGTGCCATTCTATCTTCCTCTTCCCCCATCTTTATCTAAAACTGAGAATGTTTTCCTCTAGATTAAAGGCGAAGCACATGATGGCAAAGTAAGAAAAATGAACATTAAACTCTCACATGTAATAGATAATCTAAAAAGTTAAAAAAAAAAATAGTATAAATATAACAGTGCATTTACGATCATTGAATCACTTAACTAGCTAGAGGTTGGTATAAAATCAGATCAATTAACTAGTCATCATGATGAGATAACTGGTCAGAGAATTACAATAGCATTAACCACATTTTGGTTGGTTGCCAAGAAAGTACAAGAATAAACCATGATCAAACCACATTAAATTCAATTTTTTCGGATTATAAGCTTCTTCATGAACAAATTTAATAGCAACTAATTTAACCAAGACAATTTTAACAAGTAAAATAAAATGAAACTGAAGTGATTTATAAAGAAGTAAATTACACAATCAACCAAGTAAACACCCACATAACTTTATAAAGAAGTGATTTACAAGAATGAGTGCCAAAAATAAAATTGAATCCTCGAAATGTGATTTATTTAGTCCCAGTTCATCAAAATGGAGCATTGAATATAATATAATAGGTTTTTGGATAATTGTGTAATGGCCAATGCCATATCTTTGGTGATGGATAAAAGAATGCATATTGGTAACTTATGGTTTTAATTGATGCTAGAAGAAGGCAGGAAGGGATAAAAGAAAGTGCATTATGTTTGAGAAATTATATCCAACATGTATAGTATCTTAGGGAATATATCATGTAATGAAATTAGAATATGGATTTAATAAGGAGTTTATGGCTGTTGTTTCTATAAGTTAAGTGACAAAGTGAATAATTTTTTTCTTCATAAGATTCTTGAGGTGATTTCATTAATCTTGTAGGATGTTGTTGCATTCTGGAATCATTAACCACTAGCTACAAGGGAGTATGCATCAAGCACTATAATTCCAGCATGCACAGTTGTGATGGACACTTCAAATAGTGCAAAAGATCTTATTGATATAGGGTAATTCTTTAGAGCAAACCAAGTAACTCACAAGCAGCTAGATGTCAGCTGCTGTATGTGCTCATTCAAGTTTATACATTAACCGAATCTACGCGATCCCTAATTTCCTCCCTCCAATGAGTCTCCAGGAGGCTCAAGCCAATGTATTAGCAATAGTCAACAGATTCCAGGATTAGCAACAACACTCGAAAATGTTGTTGAAAGTTTAGCTCTATGCTCCAATTAAACAATTAACACACCTGAGTTATTAGCTTCTCATGATAGAATGGGATTCCACTCCCTCTTAGGGAAGGACCAAATAAAATCTAAAAGGAATTAAGAATATAAGAAAAACTTGCTTTAAATTCCAAGTTCAAATGAAAATTGAAAAGTTCATGCAATGAACCAACAAAATTTCAATATGATATGAAAATGAATCTATTTATCTCATCAATATGTTGGAATATGTACATAGCTTTATGTGGCTAGTAGAATATGTATTGGAATGTATATAAAGAAAACACTAACAATAGAAAAGCTAGGGATATTTACAAAAAGGGTATTCATATAACTTTAGACAATGAAAGCTTAATTAAAGGTTAAAAATATATGGCTCATAATGGATGGTAGAATATGAAATATACAAAAGTAAGTAAATGACTAACTAAAGAAAATCTAGAGACATTCGCAAGATAGCTATTATCATTGAAAGCTTAAAAAGATGAAAGCTTAATCAAAAGGTTACATCGTTCATTCATGTTTTTGAAAGAACCAATAGTACTATCATATACATATCATTCTTCGTTGTTGCCCTGAAGGTTCGAAAGGCAAAAGAGTATCAATTTGACCTATCAACAAGGTGGAAAAGCTGCATACGAGAGACAATCGAGCTATATATATTGAAAAACATGTTTCTTACCAAAATAACATAAAAATAAAAGGAAAGAAGAAAGTAAAGTGAAGATGGAGGAGCTTTGCCTGAACAGAGAGATGTGGTTGAAATGATGTCCACAGATATGAATCTATTCCCACATAATTTTTCCCTTGATACTAAACTACCAAGCTTGTTTTCCTCTCTTGGCTCAAATGAACTATAATCAACAAGAGGAAAGGAATTCACTTTATAAAAGCAGAGGTCGAAAGCAAAGGTTTTATGTAAAAAGCATTGTTTTTTCTCCATGCTCTAAGCCACAATACTCGTCTCACAAATTTCCAAAACTCACCTCTCTTAGTACACCAGAAGAACGTAATCTAGAAGGAAAATTGGAAAATTAAATGTTACCTATGAAGGTGAGCAGGGGCAGTGGCGAAACAGAGCTCCACCGGAGCAGTGTCACTAATTTTGCATTAAATGAGCTCGCGGGAGGGCCAGCACTGGGTAGACAGATGAGCTTCTCAGGGTGGCATTGAAGAGAAGAATAACATCACGTGGTGGTGTTGGGTAGAGTTCAAAAGTGACGCAGGTTGCTTGGCGACAGAGGAGGGGGGTCTTCGTGAGATGTTAATCTCGTTTGCTCTATCAGAGTGGCACTTAGGGAATGGTGGCGCTGTGGAGAAGGAGGAATGTCGCTCAGCATCGTTGGACAAAGAGATGGCGTTGCCAGGTGGCGCTGGCAGATGAAGGTAGTGCACGACGCGGGCGAGGGAGGAGGTATTTTATGGGTCGCGGGACAAATTTGAATGGGAAAGAAGAAAAGCAAATCATCCGACGTCCAAATCAAAACACACGTTTTGACTAAAAAAAAAAGAGCAGCCACGTAGGGTGTGCACTGTGTGCAGCACCACAATGACTACTCTATAGAATTACTCTTTTGGAAAAAAATTTATTTTCATATAACTTTATATTATTTTATTATTATTTATTACTATATATATTATTTATTTCTATTTTATTATTATTTATCGTCATCTGAATTTAGTTATAAACAGTAATGAGTTAAGATATTTAAATAGATTTTGTGAGTCCTATTAACATATATTTAAATATATAAAATAGATTGATATATGTTTAACTTTTTAAAAAAAGTTTAAAACATAATAAATCTTTTTAATGATTTATTTGTTGTTGTAGTGATGAAATAATTATTTTATTTTATGTTTCATAGATAAAAGTCTCATCAATTAATAGTACATAGTTAAGATAAAAAAGTGAGTTTATTTCAAATAAGACAAGTTGTGTGTAATTAGATGGAAAGTAAATCCATTCATACAAAACTAACTCAAATAATCTGAGATAGTTTTACTGTCCAAATGCAACCTTAATTACTTTTTCTCCAAGAGTATATTAAACTATTTTTTATCATTCACTCAAAAGAAAAAAACTGTTTTTATCATGCAATAAATTTATATTAGGTGATTGGGAAGATGTTATAAAAAACTAACTTTTATCATCCATCCAATCAATAATCCTATTATTGTTTTTCAAATTTAAAAAAGTTCATTTACATTGTCACATTATCACAATAAAAAATAATAAGATAAATATTGTAATAGAAAATATGTTTAAAAATCTTCTTTTTATAACACACCTAAAAGCTATTGGAGTTTTGATTTTTGATTTTTTTGATTTTTTTTAATTTTTTAAGTTGTAATAGGTGTGATGACCCACCGATTTCTATTTTCAAAACAAAATTTAAGTTGACACGTATGCGAACAAAATCAGTATAATCAATTTTCGTGGTGATTTTTTAGATACAAATCCATCTTTTTCATTTCTATATGATGTGAAATGTAAGTTTTGGTGCTTAAATTGTTGGGATTGTTTCTAATAATTTAATTTCAGTGAAATTTAGGAGTGGTTTGGTTATATAAAATTAAATTATCTGATCTCATATAATCATTATAATTTTTATAAATTCTCACATAAAATATAATAAATAACTTAATTTTTTTCAAATCTAAAAAATAAAACTAATATTAAAAAATTATATTATAACAATATTTTATTTAACTTTTAACAAAATATCTCATATCATCTCATCTTAATTGTGTAACCAGACGAAACCCTAGTGACACCTTGTAATTATTTAAGGGAAAAATCTAATTATAAATATAACTGTGCACCAATTTAATATAATTGATAAACAAAAAAATTTTATTGAAAACAATATTAATTAATATTTTGAATATGAAGGAATTAGTATTGATACGTAAATTAGTACGCGACTTTGTTTCTACATAACAAAACTCTTAAGGTTTTGCTAAATTTTACTCAAAAACTCTCTTTCCCTATTCTAACTATTGTCTTTCCAAAATCTCATTGATTCCATTTTTTTATTCTTTCTCTACTCCATTAATTTAATCATTTTTTATTCTTTTTTTATTTATTGTTAACTCATTTCTTTTTACATTTTTTTAACTACTTAGTTATTTGTCGTTCTATTTGTGTTTTAAACTGACAATCTCTAATGACTTTTAAAAAAATTAAATTATTATCTACTAGAAATGTAATATTTTCAAAATTTATCATTTTTTATTTATGGTATATTTTTTCAAAAATCATCTTTTCTCAAATTCTAAGATTTTATATATAAAAGAAAATTTAGATTTAAAAAAACGAATGGAGAGACTTATGTCGATGGACACAAGAGCATGGGAGAGCTGGGTGCGAGAGATGGTAAAAATGTGAGAGGGTAGTCTCTAGATGGAATAAAAAATATTTTTTTAATTTTTTGGGATCTATAGTAAATTCTCAAAATTTTCTCCATTTTGCTCAGCCGGATGGGGGCGTATTTTAGAGGTGTGCAACCGGATCCAATTTCAGATATTCGACCATAACCAGATCTAGATTCAAATTTAAAAAGCTGGGCGATTATCCTCCCAGATTAATCCGAAAATAATCTAAGCGAATAATTGGATTCAATCTGAATATCCCGGTTTTTTTTTTTTTCCTTTTTTAGTTATAAATCTGGATATCTAGATTGTAACTAGATTTAATCCAGATTTAGATGTTCAGATTGTAATTGGATTTAATTCGGATTTATTAATATTTAAAAAAAAAAACTGTTTAAACTTTAAAAAATATATTTATAGCATTTTTTTAAAAAAATTATTATATTATGTTAAATAACCTAGATTTTATCTCTTGAACACTATATAACTATTTCTCTCTCTCCCTACAATCCTCTCATCTCCTCTTTGTAATTGCTGACTTTTGGTAAAGCTCAGACCAAGCAGGTTTTCTGAACTGCAATATCTAACGTGGTAAAGAACAGAATCCCAACAATTCCAACTCTTCTCTCATCTCTTGTCTTGCATGTTCAAGAGATAAAATTGGTGGGCTTTTCCTAGATAAGACGAGGGCTTCTAAACAAAGCTGAAGATCTTTGTGTTATGCGTGATGCTAAGGTTGTGCTCATCATCTTCTAAGCCATTGGAAAGCTAATTTTAAAATCTGGATAATTATAAAAAAAAAAAAAAAAAAAAAAAAAAAAAAAAAAAAAGAGGATCCTGTTATAGATACGTCCCGGATGTACCTGGATTTTGGGTTTCGGACCGAACCGAAAAAAAATCAGCCCGGTTGTACACCCCTAACTCATTCAAGTGCTCTATTTTAATATTGATTTTTTTGAAATATAACATTTAAAATAATAATAATAATAATAATAATTAAATGCAAATATTGATTGTTCTTAAATTTAACATTCACAATAATAATTAATAATAATTAAATTAAAATTCATCTAAATCTAGATATTGTAGCTACTTAAGAGAGGTTTGGATAATGAGTTGAGATAAAAATTGAAAGTTGAAAAAAAATATTGTTAGAATATTATATTTTAATATTATTATTATTTTAAAATTTAAAAATATTGAATTATTTATTATATTTTATGTGAAAATTTAAAAAAATTATAATAATTAAATAAATTGAGATGAGTTGGAATATCTTTGATATCCAAACCGAGCCTCATTGTGAGGATTAATCCATTGTCTTGAATGAATTGAAATTTTTAACCACTAGCATAATACTTCTATAGAGTAGATTTATTTTTAGTTGTAAGCAGACTAAGTTGTTAAGCCTAGGGCCCGGATTGGTTACACAAAACTAAAAAACTCATCTCATTTCATCTCAACTCATCATTACAACTTTTTCAAATCTCTATACAAAATATAATAAACAATTTTACTTTTTTAAATTCCAATACAAAATTAATATTACAAAATTATATTATACTAATATTTTATTCATTACTAGTTAAAACATCTCATCTCAACTCATCTCATTTTATCTGTGTAACTAAATAGAGCCTTAGTATATAAGCTGGCAGGCCCACTTTTATAAAGGAGTTCTAAATTAAGTCTAGCTTTAAAACAAATCTCTAGGGCCCAGTCCAAAACTATCACCCTTCTGCAACCCAAACCTAAATTAGTTGTTCGCCCATTCCACCTCCCATTCTCTCAACAGGCCCCAATAGCCCCGACCCCATTGCTGCCGCCAGCCAGCAGCCACCACAAGAAATTTCCTTCTTCACTACATATGCTCCCAGCCCAATAAAAGATCAAAAAGTAAAAACCGCATGCAACAAGTTCTAGGGGCATAACGGGTGTGGTATTCTACATTTTTTAAAACCAAATTGATATATATTAATTTTAAAAATTTAAGAATTAATATTGGATCGATTCACTATCGAAACTAAAACTTCTACTTTTTTAGGTTTCGGTCAAGTTCTGTCCTTTTTGCTGATTTTACATATTGTTTATGTTAGTAATAATATAATTTTTACATATACTAAATTATTAGTTCATTTATATTATAGTATAAGTATATTATTTTATAATAATTAACACATACTAGTATAGTTTTGAATTTGACTATAGTCTATATAAGTTTTAGACTTTTTATATGAGTATATATGATTAAATGTGTAAAAATATATCTACAAAAAGAATATTTTTATATATTATAATTTATTATGCCAAAAATTTATTTATTATTGATATATGTATATATATATATCAAAAGTAAGTTTAATATTAATGTCTATGTTTAAGATTAAAATATCATGTTATATTATATTATAAGATTGAAATTTATATGTTATATTAAATGATATTAAAAACTATAAGATTAATTTTATGTTATATCATTATGTTATATTAATTTTATGTTATAAGATTAATAGACTTGAATAGTAAGATTAGAATTTTATATTATATTAATTAGTAATTTAACATATAAATTATAAATATATACCAGTTCAGTTTGGTTTAAACCGGTTTTCAAAATTTGGAAACCGGTACCACATCGGTTTAGGACTGGTTTCAGTTCTTAAGAACTAGTTCCGTACCAGACCGCTTACAAACCAAATCAAACCCATTGGTTCGGTCCCGTCCGGTCTGGTTCAACTAATTTTCTAATTTTTTATACCCGTAGCAACAAAAAATAACAATGCGCAATGCAAATAGAAATGTAAAACATAATTCTCACGTATTACTTTTTTTTGAAAAATATACATATTAGAAATCCACATAAAAGGTCCAATTTGACTTTTTTTTTTTCCAAGAAGGGTACACAATTTATGCCATATTTGATTTTATAGATGGTCTTAACTTATTTCATCTTAACATTTAAACACCATTTAAATATAAATACTTTTCAATTTTAAATTTTCAAATATTCAATAATTTCATCTAATAATTACCTAATCATTATAATTTTTTCAAACTTTCAAATAAATCATAAAAAACAATTAAATTTTCTCAAATCTAAAAATAAAAATCATATTAAAAAATTATATTCTAATAATATTTTAATTTTATAATATTTTTATTTAACTTTTTCTCTCTCATTTTCCAAAACTTCATAAAACATATTAATTCAAATCATTTCACTATTAGTTATATAACAAGCTAATCCCATATTTATAATTATAATTTTATTAGACCTAAATTACGGTTGATGGCCATATTGGTAAGCCCAATTACAATCTATTAGATAATTTTAAATAGATCCAGGGCCCAAAAATTTATATCGTAAATTATGAATTTTTCTATTAGGTTCAATAATTAGATTTATAAACTCAATTAATAGTTATGGATGAACAGGTCCTATTTAATTGGTTTTGGGACAAAGAAATTAGTTATAAGCCCAAAATTGTTATTGCACAAAATGGGCTCTATTTCAAATTTAATATTGGGCCACTAAGGTTACTATGTGATTCAACCCATTAAAATGGATCTAGTCCATGTATGTATGTACAAAGACCAAGACCCAAGGCCATAGTAAAGGCCCAAGCCAATTACCCCAAATCCAGACCCTATTTTAAGCCTATGCACGTCTCCCTCCTCCTTCACCTTTCCTCCAATATATATGTATATCAGCGCTGCTTTGGAATGAATGGGCCATACTCGGGGGGTTTAACACCTCCAATGAAAGCTGGACACATAGGCACTCCACACACTAGTTGAATGAGCAGCATCACAAGGGATTTTTACTAAAACCTGCGATTTCTTTGTTGCATCATCTGGTCATCTACTTGCCGCTTAGCTCACTTTAACGTGGTTGATGATTTAATCTTGCCACCAGCAGCAACATTTTTCTTGCCACCACTGTCGACAATTTTATCTTCCAAACAACCGCCCCTGGGACCATTCCTCTGCCGATGTTGCTGGAAAAATCTAAACAACCATTCCACCACAGCAACCAAACCGCCATTGAGTCCCTGCGTATCGTTGCCCACATGCTGTCGTCCTCCTCTATCTATCTCCGTTGTTGAAATGGTTTGTTTTTATGTTTTTTTTACTAGTTTTTATTTTATTTCGAAAATGCAAATGTGTGTGCAGAAGACACGTATATGAAATAACTTAAGCATCTTGTAAGAGTTGTTTAAATATTGTTTGTACCAAAAAATTCTACATCCTAAACCCGTATGCATATAGAGCTACTCCATAGCTACCCCATTTACCTTTAGGAAAAATATAGTTGCAAGTATAATTGTGCACTAATCTGTACACTAATATGATGTGATTGGTCAAAAAATAAATTTTATTGAAAATAGTGTTAATTTAAATTTTAAGTATGAATAAATCAGTATTGGTATACAGATTAGTGCACGACTGTACTTGTATGTAGCAAAACTCTTACCTTTATAGTAGGCATGATTGAGTAAAAGATATTATTTAATTAAATCTTTATATCCATGATATTCATACCTAAACCTAAATGTTTTTTTTCTTGCACTCTAATAAATCATGTATGCTGATGCTCTACTAAACCATCTTTTGAGGCTATTAGCTTATTTACAGAGTTGCCTAAAAACCAGAGAAAATGCACTAGTTTATATCAAAACATAGTTTTTTTGCACAAATTGTGATATTTTGGTGATTGATAACATTGTGATTATTTTTCTTTGAAGGATCGTATTTCAAGTTTGGATAGTGATGTAAATGTTAAAGAACATTGTGATGTGAATGTGGAAGAACGGCATGATGTGATTGTGGAAGAACAATGTAAAGTGAATGTGAAAGATGAAGTAAATGTGATTTCCTTTTCCTGTAGTGGTTCTTTGGAGCCATTTGTTGGTATAGAATTCAAGGACGTAGAAGATGCCTAAGTAATTTACAAGGCGTATGGAAGACGAACAGGTTTTGAGCTAAGGATCAACCATATTCGATTGTTAAAAGATGAGAGAAAATTAATTGGAGTAGAGTATGTTTGCTCAAGAGAAGAATTTCAGCGTGAAACAAGCTAACAAAAAGAAAGAACAATTCTTGAACTTGCTGAGACAAAAATTAGAAGTAAATCAACAAATACAATAAAAAAGAATGGTGAGAATTGGACAATATGTAAGTATGTGCCATTACATAACCATGAGCTACTTACATCGATAAGTACAAGTTTGCTCTGTGGACATAGATGAGTGACACGTATTAAAAAAAAGGCTTATTCTCATTTTGAATGAACTCAATATATTGACAATGATGATAATGTTGGTGTTAAGTAAAGAATCTGGCGGTGATTTTAACATTGGTTGTATTGGCAAAATAAAAAAAGAAAATGACTTAAAAAGGGAAATGCACAAAATTTATATGCCTACTTTCTTGATCGGCAATGTAAAGAACCTGTATTTGTGTACTCTATGCAAGTTGATGAGAATGGATGTATGAGAAGTTTTTGGGGAGATTCAAGATAAGGGCTGGATACCAATATTTGGGAGATGTTGTCATATTTGATGCCACATACTTGACAAATATTTACAAGATGCCCTTTGTCTCGTTTTATGGAATTAACCATCATCACCAAATTATTATATTTGGTTGTACTTTGTTAGTTAATGAAACAACTGAATCATATATATGGTTGCTGAGAATATGGCAAGAGGCAATGCTTGGATGTGACCCTTCAACTATCATTACCAACGACAACAAAGTGATGGTGAAGGCATTGTAAAGGTACTCCCAAATGCAACTCAGGTTGTCCTTGTAACACATTTTATAAAAATTTCCTGAACATTTGGCCCATGTATATAACAAATTTTTGACTTTCAAAAAGATTTTTGGCATTGTATCCTTTAGACAATAATGACTGATAAGTTCGAACAGTGATGAAGTTCAATCTTAATGAAGTATACGTTAGGCGATAATACTTGGCTACAAAATTTTTACATCCAACTAGATAAATGGGTTTTAACTTATTTGTGCTCAACATTCTGCTGGTATGTCAATAACTCAAATGAGTGAAAGTATGAATAAGTTGTTCAATGATTATGTCCGTTCAAGGACTATGGTTTGTGAATTTGTGTATCAATATGAGAAAGCATTAGATGCACATTATTTTAAAGAGACATTGTGTGTTGGAGGGAAGATCACAGTGGTTAAGCAACTTATTTCATCCTGGGTTGGTTGGGGTTAGACTGTCTCTTGGGGGTCAGAAAGCATTAGATGCATGTCTCTTGGGGGATAAATGAAGGGATGTGGCTCCGGTGGTGTAAACCGTGGTGGGTTCATAGTGGTGGAGGTTGGCGTCGAATGAAGGCTGGGTGATTCTTGAGGCTGGTTGAAGCAATGTACTTAGGCATTTTCCAAAGGCACGAGATATATGTGTATATTTATATGGGTGATAATAAAACCCTAGAAAATGAAAAGGAATAGACATGCATGAGTAATGTCTTGCGTGATGGGGAGTTGAAGATAAAAAAGGAGGGATTTTCAAGATGAAGAGAAATTACTGGGAAAAGAATTTGCTGAGTGGTTTAAACGATGCACTTTTCACCAAGTTGGGCTGGGTTTGGCACTGGGCCATGGTGTTACACTCTTCTCTCCACGATGGGCGTTGATCCCACCTCATCCCTCTATCATTCTCTCTACCAAAAGTGAATTATTTTACGTGTGTTTGTTGTGCTTTGCTGTCAACCACCATAGAAAGAGTTGGAAGTACACGGACAATCACAGAGACTGCCGATCAGCCACCTTTCGTGACCTCGCGCCGCCTCAATAAGCCTACACCGAGATCTCTCTCTCCCTTTCCTTATTGTCACCTTTCTCCCTCTCTAAGCTAACAACAACGAATAGTTCTCTCTTTTTCTCTATCTTTGTGACGCCCCCAAATCCCTATACACGGACACGGGAAAATTGAGACGTCCGGATGATGACATCACGGGTTACCACCCTATCGACGAGTGCCAAGTGTGTGCATAAACAACAAATGTGCACGAGGAAACACGCAGCGGAAAGCAAAGTCATAAACTAAGTACCAGAATTTTCATTGTTTAATACAAAGCTGTTCAAAACATACATAATAAAATATTACAAAACACAAATATAATTCAAACCAACAACAAAGCTTAAACTTCAACTCAATACTCCGGCGGAGCCGCATCCTCGGGCTCAACCTCCTCCTCCTCCTTGAACTCTGCATCAAAATCTATGGAACCAAAAATGGTGCCGCAGGTAAGTAAAATTCAAATACCACCAGATAAAAACATATAAAACTCAAACAATATGCATGAAAGGATGTCAATGCACAAAACCTATGTTGAACCCAAGATTTCAAGTTTTGTGTAATTATATATTTACACATGGATTTTGATGATAACAAATGAATTCAAAGAATAAAGAAGTCTCAAGCTCAAGTTGTCTACACAATGGAGTCAAGCACATCAAGGAAACAAGCATGAGCAAGAAGGGAACAAGTTCACATTAAAATTATAGAGTAATGTTGTAAATCTCTTCAAAATTCGAAATTAGGATTAATGCTCAAAATTAATATTTTATCATAAAGCATTAAAATACATTTTCCACATGTGCATGAATATTTTTGAAAATTAAATTTGAAAATTTTGAAAGATGATTGATTTTCATCTTTTGCATGTGCATGCCTTGATTAAAGGGTTGAATTTTGAAAATATTAAAGATGATTAATTGTCATCTTTTGCATGTGCATGCCTTGATTAAAGGGTTGAACTTTGAAAATATTAAAGATGATTGATTGTCATCTTTCACATGTGCATGTTTTATTTGAATATTTTCAAAAGTGATTGATGCTTTTTTTAGACTTATACAAAAAGTAAAAGATTAGGTTTGAATTTTTTGAAAATGAAAGTGTGCTCATTTTGTCATATGCCAAAAGTAAAAGATTAGGTTTGATTTTTTTTGAAAAAGTGAATGATGTTGTCTTTGATAATTGAAAAAGAAGAACCTTTTATTTGAATTTTTTGAAAAAGTGAATGATGTTGTCTTTGACAATTGAAAAAGAAGAACCTTTTATTTGAATTTTTTGAAAAAAGTGAATGATGTTGTCTTTGACAATTGAAAAAGAAGAACCTTTTATTTGAATTTTTTGAAAAAGTGAATGATGTTGTCTTTGACATGTGAATCTTTTTAAATTTGAATATGAAGTCTCATATGCCTATAAATAGATCATTTGAGAGCTTCACATTCATAACACCAAGAGCATACAACATTCATTCAAAACTTTCATTCTCTCTTCTCTAAGCATTGAGCCTTAATCCTTGATCATTTTGAGAGATATAGTTTGCGCTGTATTGTTCTTATTTCATTCATTGAGGAGTGTTTTCTGATAACCTACCCACTATCAGCTCTTGTATCAGAAAAAGGGTGTGTATAACCCTTATGTGTGTAGAAAGTATTCTACACGGGGAATAGTTGAATCACCACGTGTAAGGTGATTGCAAGTGTAGAGGGTGTTCTACACGGATCCTTTGTAGCGGTATTGTTCAAAGGTGTAATAGGTTTCTATCTCCACCTAAAGGAGGTTGAATAGTGAATTTGGGAATCCTCAAGGGGTAGCTTGAGGCGAGGACGTAGGTAGTGGGGCCGAACCTCGTTAACATACTGAGTTTGCTTCTCTCTTACCCTTACTCTTTATATTTATTGTTATTTCATATTTTGTTTATATTTTATATTATATATTTGATTTATAATTGTTATTTTTTTTAATACAACTCAATTCACCCCACCTCTTGTGTTAGTCATCTGGGCAACAATTGATATCAGAGCTAAGAACTCTATTATAAGATTAACTATCTTTTGAGTTAAAATCTTATGGCTAACATTGCAGCTTCATTTGGTGAAGGTCAATCTAGCAGTCGGCCTCCACTCTTTTGTGGAGATAATTACTCATTCTGGAAAGTTAGAATGAGAATATTTCTTCAAGTTCAAGGTAGAGAAATCTGGAAATGTATTGTAAATGGACCTTATATTCCAACAAAAGTGGTTGATGGAGTAAAGGTCAAAAAGGAAGAAGAAGAGTTTGATCGTGAAGACGATAGACTTTATACTTTAAATTTAACTGCTATGAATTTATTATATAATGCTCTTAATGGAAATGAGTTTAATAGAATAATGAATTGCGCTACAGCAAAGGAAATTTGGGATACTTGGAAGTAACTTATGAAGAAACTTCGCAAGTAAAGAAATCAAAAATTTATATTCTTACTCATGAATATGAAATGTTTAAGATGAATGATGATGAATCTATTTCTAGTATGCATACTCGTTTTACTAACATCATAAACAGCTTGACAGCTCTTGGCAAAGTTTATTCCAAGGTGGAGATAGTAAGAAAAATTCTCAACTCTTTACCAAAACGTTGGGAATCAAAAGTTACAGCGATTCTTGAAACTAGAGACCTCAAGAAGCTCGAAGTCAATGAACTCATCGGGTCACTTATCACCCATGAGTACATATTGAAAAGAGGAGAAGAAGAATGAAAGCCAAAGAAGAGCTTAGCACTTAAAGCTGTTCCTCATGAAAGTGAAAGTGATGAAGACGAGGAAAATGACGATAAAGATGAAGAAGTTGCGATGATGACAAGAAGAATTCAGAGGTTCTTGAAGAAAAATAGAACTCCTCCGAGGAAATCTTTCAAAAAGTTTTCCAAGAAAGACTTAGGTAAAAACGACAGTTTAATTTGTTATAAATGCAATAAACCTGGTCATATCATGTCAGATTGTCCTCTGCTAAAGAAAGATCAAAACAAGGGCAAGAAAGCAATGAAAGCTACATGGGATGATGATTCAAGTAGCTCAGATAGTGAAGCAAGTAATGAAGAATCAGCAAATTTTTGTCTTATGGCTAAAGATGATATTGAGGTAACAAATCTTGATAATATTGAAAATCCTTCATATGAAGAATTGCAAAATGTTTTAGAAGAGATTTATGAGAAATTTGAAAAATTGGGTATCAAGTATACTGCTTTGAAAAAGAAAAATTCTTTTTTAACAAACGAAATTGAAATTTTAAGAAAAGAAAGTATCATTTTGAAAGATGAAAATCTTGAATTGAATAAGAAGAAAACCGATTTAGAAAATATTGTTGAAAACTTTACGAATGGAAAAAGAAATTTTGAAAAACTTCTTGGTAGTCAAAGATGTGTTTTTGACAAGGCAGGTTTGGGATATATGCCAAAACAAAAATACAAACCTTATAAAAATTTCTTTGATAATCATTCTACCTCAAAGACTAATATTCAAAATTCTTTTCATAAAAATAATTTTGTCAAAAAAGGATATTATTATAATCATTCAAGTTTTTCATATATGTCACATGCTATTTATAATTTTTGTAATAGAAATGGTCATAATTATCATACTTGTCCTATTAGAAGAAATCATACAATGACTATTAGGGCCATATGGATACCTAAAAATCTTGTTTCTTCTAATACTAATAAATAAAGGACCCAAAGAACTTGGGTACCAAGAAAAATCATTTTAATTGTTTTTATAGGTATGCATGAAGTCATCCACAAGCAAAAATAAGTGGTTTTTAGATAGTGGATGTTCAAGACACATGACGGGAGACAAGACTAAGTTCTTTGATCTTAGATCTAAAGAAGAAGGACACGTGACATTTGGAGACAGCTCGAAAGGGAAGATCGTGGGAATAGGTAAAATTGGTAATGAATCTTCTCTCATAATTGAAGATGTTCTACTTGTTGAAGGTTTAAAACATAATCTTTTGAGCATAAGTCAATTATGTGATAAAGGATTTACAGTTACTTTTAAAATGGATAAATGCATTATTTTGAATGATCATGATTGTAATATTTGTTTTATTGCTTTTAGAAACAATAATGTTTATACAATTGATTTTGAAGAAATTACCTCACAAGATGCTATTTGCTTGTCAGCTCAAAATGAAACTAGTTGGTTATGGCATAGAAGATTAGGTCATGTCAACATGGAACTTATTTCCAAACTTTCAAAAAATGATCTTGTGAGAGGTTTACCAAAAACATATTTTCTTAAAGACAAAATTTGTGATGCATGTCAATTTGGTAAACAAACAAAAACTTCTTTTAAAACTAAGAAACATATTTACACTACTAGACCATTGCAACTGATACACATGGATCTTTTTGGACCAAATAGAGTTGCAAGTCTAGGAGGAAAATATTATGCATTTGTTATTGTTGATGATTTCTCTAGATATACTTGGGTCATCTTTCTTGCTCATAAAGATGAGGCACATAATGCCTTTACCAAGTTATGCAAGAGAATTCAAAATGAAAAGGGCTATACTATTTCAAGTATCCGAAGTGATAGGGGAAAAGAGTTTGTTAATAAAAATATTGAAACATTTTGTGATGAAAACGGTTTTGTACATAATTTTTCTGCTCCTCGAACTCCTCAACAAAATGGGGTAGTAGAGAGGAAAAATAGATCTCTTCAAGAAATGGCAAGAACAATGCTCAATGAGAATAACTTGCCTAGTTATTTTTGGGCCGAAGCGGTAAGTAGTGCATGTTATGTTATAAATAGAGTTATGCTAAGGTCTAAGTTAGATAAAACCCCCTATGAGCTTTGGAATGAGAAAAAGCCCAACATTGGTTACTTTCATGTATTTGGATGCAAATGTTTTATTTTGAATGACAGGGATAATTTAGACAAGTTTGATGCAAAATCTGATGAAGGTATCTTTCTCGGGTATTCTACTAATAGTAAAGCTTATAGAGTATTCAACAAAAAGACTTTGACTGTACAAGAATCTATGCATGTAGTATTTGATGAATCTAATTCTCCACCCTCCAAGAAATCTATTGATGAAGAAACAAAAGGTATAAATAACACAGAAAGTCTTAATCTCAACAAAGAGAAAACAATAGAGGAAGTTCAACATGGAGCCATCAGGAAAGATCCTCAAAATTTAATGCAAGATGCAACCAAACAGTGGAAATTTGTGAAAGATCATCCAGTGGAACAAATTTTGGGAGAACCTTCACAAGGTGTAAGTACCCGATCATCTCTTAGAAATATTTGCAATCATACTGCTTTTCTATCTCAAATTGAACCCAAAAATATTGATGACGCACTTCTTGATGAATCTTGGATTCTAACTATGCAAGAAGAGTTGAATCAATTTGAAAGAAATGATGTTTGGAAACTTGTTCCTAGACCCAAAAATCATACTATTATTGGAACAAAATGGGTTTTTAGAAACAAGAAAGATGAGTCCGGAGTCATTACTAGAAGTAAGGCTCGACTTGTAGCTCAAGGTTTTAATCAAGAAGAAGGAATCGATTATGATGAGACATATGCACCTGTCGCAAGATTAGAAACTATTCGAATGCTACTTGCATATGCTTGTTATAAAGATTTCAAACTTTTTCAAATGGATGTTAAAAGTGCTTTCTTAAATGGTTTTATAAATGAAGAGGTATATGTTGAGCAACTTCCAGGTTTTGAAAATCATATTTCCCCAAATCATGTTTTCAAACTCACAAAAGCACTATATGGACTTAAACAAGCTCCTAGAGCTTGGTACGAAAGACTTAGTGGTTTCTTGATTGAAAAAGGTTTTTCAAGAGGAAAAATCGACACAACTCTTTTCATTAAATATGAAAATGATGATATTCTTTTGATTCAGATTTATGTTGATGATATAATATTCGGTGCTACTAATGAAAATATGTGTCAAGTTTTTGCTAAGACTATGCAGGAAGAATTTGAGATGAGCATGATGGGTGAACTTACATTCTTTCTCGGATTGCAAATTAAGCAAGCAAAAAGTGGAACATTCATCAATCAATCAAAATATATTAAGGAATTACTGAAAAAGTTTGGGATGGAAAATGCTAAGGAAATTGGAACACCAATGAGCCCATCAACTAAACTTGATAAAGATGAATCCGGTAAGCCAGTTGACTCGAAGATATATCGAGGTATGATTGGTAGCTTATTATATTTAACAGCCAGTAGACCAGATATTATGTTTAGTGTGTGCTTATGTGCACGCTTTCAATCATCTCCAAAAGAATCACATTTAATTGTAGTTAAGCGCATTCTTAGATATCTTAGTGGTACAATTAACCTAGGGTTATGGTACCCTAAGCACACATCTTTCGATCTAATCAGCTACACAGATGCAGATTATGCTGGCTGTAAAATAGATCGAAAAAGCACTAGTGGAGCATGCCATTTCTTAGGTCATGCATTAGTTTCCTGGTTCAGTAAAAAACAAAATTCTGTTGCACTATCTACTGCTGAGGCAGAATATGTTGCTACGGGTAGTTGTTGTGCTCAAGTTCTCTACATGAAACAACAACTTGAAGATTTTAAACTCAAGTATAATCACATTCCAATCAAATGTGATAATACAAGTGTTATAAATCTTTCAAAGAACCCAATACAACATTCTAGAACTAAGCATATTGAAATAAGATATCATTTTCTTCGAGATCATGTGCAGAAAGGCGATATAGTACTAGAATTCACAAACACACACGATCAGTTAGCAGATATTTTCACAAAACCTTTACCAGAAGATAGATTATGTATGATCAGAAGAGAAATAGGTATGATGCATGCTATGAATATCTCTTAAAAGATAGACGAGAATCAATACAAATAGAGATAGATTTTTTAAATACTTTTACATAAACTTGAGATTCTTAGCCTCATGTTTGAGACGCTCATTCTCTTCATACAATATCATGTCATTCTTATTCATGGGAACCGGCAAGCGGAATGAAGAATCTAATAAAGATTTCAACTGTTTATTCTTCTGCCGAATGATTCCTTCCCTTGTATGAGACTCTTGAACAATTCGTTGAAGTACAACAATTTGTTCTTTGAGCCTTTCAACTTCATGATTTTTGGCTTGTAGCCGCTGAGAAAAAGCAACAATAGAGGAAGAGTAGCGAGTCCCAAGACTCACCAAGTCATAAATAGCATCATGGCAGCAATGGCAGCTGCAGAAAGGACAGGAGGTTGAGATGCAGAATGCCTCATGGATGGATCTAGAGAAATGTTAGAAGAATGAGCCATTGAGAAAAGAATAGAAGGCTTAAAACGAGAATGCTGAAGGAATGCAGATGAGTTATAGAGATGAGATGAAAACTTAATGCGGATTGGATGAATTTCAGGATTGATTTTATAGAGATAGCATAAAGAATAAGACAAACTATTTTCTCTTCAAATCTTATTTAGTCAAAAGAAATACAAGATATGCTGGACACACATTGTCAAAAGTTTTCTTACTAAGCCAGCGAGATTAACAGTAGATTGTCCCTATTTTTCTAGTAAACGATGAACCTCTGCTGTTATCTGCCGATGTTGACCTTGTATCTGAACCCTTTCTCGTTCCAGCTCCTCTATTCGTGGTTGCAGATCATGAGCATACCAATCTGTAAATTTTTTCAACTCTTGGTTTTCTTGCTTTAGCCTTTTATTCTCACTATCCTTATTAGCAAGCTTCTGTCGTAACTCAAATATTTGCATGTTAAGATGATCAATCTCACTCACCCTCGCCATTAACCTCCGAGACATGATCGTAACAGAGGCAGCATATTGACTACTGAGCATTCTTGATTCTACAATAATCTCAGAATCAGCTTTACTAGAAAAACGGTTCACTGCTCCTATCATGGTATTGATGGCCTCAGGAGAGAAGATTGATGATTGATGCGTCAAGGGTTCCTGATTCAAGTCTGGAACATTAGTGGAAGAGAATTGCTCAGCCATTCTACCGTTGTGGAAAAACAGAACTCAGGTCAAGAAGCGATTATTTTTTTGGCATCCGATAGATGAAAATGATCATTTTTTTTATAGAAACTCGGAGCCTTCAATCCCGTTTGTCAACAACATCAGGCGATTGTTTAATCTTCAGCCGTATTAAATTCATAGAGTTAGGCCTCGAGGCTTTGCAGCACTTGTCGGGTTATAGACGGCTCCATTTTTCAACTATCTATAGTGTCTACTAACGCACCGTTTTCTTCAGTCTATTTACTTGTTGCGGATCCTTTTTAATGATGCCAAAAGGGAGAGAAGTGTTAGACTAGAACATTAACACTGTTTAAATTGCTAAACTTGTTATATATGCTTGGAATTATATTTATACTTTTGCTTGAAAAACTAACGCACATTCTCAGGGGGAGCTTAAGTATTAATACATGTTTCAGGTTCTATCAAGTATTTGTCATCATCAAAAAGGGGGAGATTGTTGAACCCAATATTTCAAGTTTTGTGTAATTATATATTTACACATAGATTTTGATGATAACAAATGAATTCAAAGAATAAAGAAGTCTCAAGCTCAAGTTGTCTACACAATGGAGTCAAGCACATCAAGGAAACAAGCATGAGCAAGAAGGAAACAAGTTCACATTAAAATTATAGAGTAATGTTGTAAATCTCTTCAAAATTCGAAATTAAGATTAATGCTCAAAATTAATATTTTATCATAAAGCATTAAAATACATTTTCTACATGTGCATGAATATTTTTGAAAATTAAATTTGAAAATTTTGAAAGATGATTGATTGTCATCTTTTGCATGTGCATGCCTTGATTAAAGGGTTGAACTTTGAAAATATTAAAGATGATTGATTGTTATCTTTTGCATATGCATGCCTTGATTAAAGGGTTGAACTTTGAAAATATTAAAGATGATTGATTGTCATCTTTCACATGTGCATGTTTTATTTGAATATTTTCAAAAGTGATTGATGCCTTTTTTAGACTTATACAAAAAGTAAAAGATTATGTTTGAATTTTTTGAAAATGAAAGTGTGCTCATTTTGTCATATGCCAAAAGTAAAAGATTAGGTTTGATTCTTTTTAAAAAAATGAATGATGTTGTCTTTGACAATTGAAAAAGAAGAACATTTTATTTGAATTTTTTGAAAAAGTGAATGATGTTGTCTTTGACAATTGAAAAAGAAGAACCTTTTATTTGAATTTTTTGAAAAAGTGAATGATGTTGTCTTTGACATGTGAATCTTTTTAAATTTGAATATGAAGTCTCATATGCCTATAAATAGATCATTTGAGAGCTTCACATTCACAACACCAAGAGCATACAACATTCATTCAAAGCTTTCATTCTCTCTTCTCTAAGCATTGAGCCTTAATCCTTGTTCATTTTGAGAGATATAGTTTGCGCTGTGTTGTTCTTATTTCACTTATTGAGGAGTGTTTTCTGATAACCTACCCACTATCAGCTCTTGTATCAGAAAAAGGGTGTGTATAAGCCTTATGTGTGTAGAAAGTATTCTACACGGGGAATAGTTGAATCACCACGTGTAAGGTGATTGCAAGTGTAGAGGGTGTTCTACACGGATCCTTTGTAGCGGTATTGTTCAAAAGTGTAATAGGTTTCTATCTCCACCTGAAGGAGGTTGAATAGTGAATTTGGGAATCCTCAAGGGGTAGCTTGAGGCGAGGACGTAGGTAGTGGGGCCGAACCTCGTTAACATACTGAGTTTGCTTCTCTCTTACCCTTACTCTTTATATTTATTGTTATTTCATATTTTGTTTATATTTTATATTATATATTTGATTTATAATTGTTATTTTTTTTAATACAACTCAATTCACCCCCCCTCTTGTGTTAGTTATCTGGGTAATAACCTATAAAACCATATTTTCCACGCACGCCAAAAATCTCATTTGGCCTAAAAACATAACCTTTCCAAATCTCACGCCAAAAGTCTCATTTGACCCATATCCAACTAAATCCATTAACCAATTAATCCGTATGCACCATGCCCTCTCCTAGGGGTCATTCGCACACCCTGGCTCCTGTGTCACACCACGGGTAATGACCACGCATATGACACCTAAACGAGCGATGCCCAGTTCCACGCCCTGCGCGTTCGTAGCCAAGCATCCTCTAGCCCTCGCCAATGAAGGGCCACGGAGTCTGTCCGTAGAGCGATGCCTAGTTCCGCGCCCGGCGCGTTGGTAGCTAAGCATCCTCTAGCCCCCGCTCCCGTCGTCGCCCAGCGACAACTCAGGGGACGTCACTCAGTATATTACGCTCCCGAGTGACCAGAGGAGCTCCACCGAGATAATACCCCATCCTGGCTTGGAGTCGTGATATACACGCACCCGAAAATCCATTTACGTCAATAAAACAGGATTTTCTCATTTTAAATAAAATGCACGTGCATGCACCATGTAAATGCAATCTCAATGCACAAAACAACCAACCAACCATAAGTCAACAATCCAAGCAACTCTGTCCTCAATCCATCCGACCCCCGAACTCTTCGTACTCAGTCTGGAATCAACCAGCCAACAACAAATATTTTATTGTATGAGCAAAATATATTTAAATCTAAAAGTAGGGTTTGGAAAATACTTACAGCGCTATATAGTATTTTTCAAAAGCTCGCGGCGTTGCAAACGGCGAAGGAAAATCAACGTAACAGTGTAATTTACACTGTGGCTGTGGGTAACAAATTACCCACTTTCGAACGGGGACAAACCAAGACACGAAATTGATAGGGAATGGTCTTGAGATGTTTATGAAGATAAAGGAAACGAGTTTTGGTCGTGGGTGGTGGTGGAAATGGCGGTGGAAGCGGAAAAAGCCCAAATCGGAGTTGAGCTCGTGGGAGCTGCTCCGGCAACGGATTGAGGCAGGAAATGGGTGGGTTAGGTCGGCAAGAGGTGGCGGAAGAAGCTGTGAAGAGATGGTGGCCGGAGGTGGTGCGATGGCATCGGAATCGGTGAAAATTCGTGTGACTTGGAGGGGCTCGTGGTGGCTAACGGTGGCTCGGATGGAGGTGAAACTTGGTGGGGATGTTCACCGGTGAGACGGAAAGAAAACTGGGTGGGTGGTGTAGGCCACGCCACCGGCGAGCGGCGGTTCTGGGCTGCGAAAGTAATCGGAGACAGGGGAGAAAAACAGGGTAGGTGCCGTGACTTCCAGCCGTGCGTGGCGGCTAATGGCTGGTTCGATGGCTCTGAAAATTTGTGGGGATGATCTCTGGTGGGAGGGGAAGAGAATGGTGGGGGTGGTGTACTACACGGCTGTGCACCGGACGGTCAAAGGGGCTGCGATGGTAAGGAGAAAGAGAAGAGGCAGCTCGCGGGGAGAGAGAAAACGGGGAGGAAAAGAAGAAGAAAAAGAAAGAAAGGAAAGAAAAGAAGAAAAAGAAAAGGAAAAAGGGAAAAAGAAAAAGAGAAAAGAAAAGAAATAAGGTCCAGTCCTCACTCCGAAAACTAAAAATTAGTCCACCGAAAACAATATTAAAAACTGTAAAACGACTAAATAAATTAAACACCGTATCAAATAAATTAAAACCAATTTAAAATATAATAATTTAAAATAAATAAACTAATATATTAATTAAATTAAAAATAACCCTTTAGTGAAAATACACGTAAAAGCAGGTCATCATAATCTCTCTCCTAGATTCTTCCGCCACTGTTGTAGTCCTCGGCTAGCCCAGCTCCCTGCTCTATGACATGTCCCCTTCTCTTTAGGTGTGTATGGAACTCTCCTCTCTATCGCATGACCATTTCTCCCCAAGCAAATATATTTTCTCCAGCTCGTGTCTTTTCTCCCTAAATACAACATGCTTTTCAATTAACAATGGCCTTCAGACTTTTACCTTTCGGTCAAGTATGTTCTTACGTATTTACAAAAATTCCATTGGGCCCTTTCGCTGTAGCCTTCCAGTAAAAGCTTTAAAGCCTTTTAATGTTACTTACCTAACTGTCCGTAGTGTGTAGGCCATGGCAGAATATATTTCTAGGTTTGGTCTGGACTGGGGTTTATGTGGGCTTTGCCTTTTTGAGTTGGACCTACTCCTAAGTTCAGTTTGTGTTTTATAATGGGCTTGACTCTTGGGCTCAATTTAACAATTAGGAAAATTGTATAAAGTTGGGCTTGGTTTACTTCTTGTTAGCTCATAAACTTTATTTTAGAGAAACTTTATTTTTTCTCTAGAAATTTATTAATAGTTTAAATTATATTATTTATTATTAATTTTACAATTAGATTTCAGTAGTAAATGGTAAGTATTTAATCTTTTATTATAAACACTTTAAGTTCGGTAAGTCTATGGTATGAAATTATCAATAAAGCTCGGAGATACTATACTCCTACCAAAATATAAAAAGTCTATTGTATGAAATGGATTTTTGTTGTATACTGTAATAGATTTTGATATGATTATGTTATTAAAATTGTAAATTGAAAGTAAATAAATATGTTAAGAATATTTAAATGATATTAGTATTTATTAGATTTATAAAAAAATTGTATACTTATATTCATCATAAGAAAAGTAAACTTAATTTTAAGAATTGAAGTTTTCATGACTTATTTTATCAGAATTGAATATAGCCTAATTATTGTACTAAATTGTAATTTGAAAGTGAAAATATGTTATTACTATTTAAACAATTATATGATATTAGTATTAATTGATTTCTCATATCAAACAGAATTATTATGTAATTATTCTTCATAGTATGTAATTAATTAAGTAGAATATTACAACACATTTTTCTCGGAATGTTAGTAAAATTTAGTACTTCGTATAGTTAATGAGCTATGAAGAAAAGTTCAAGAAGTAGCACAGTAAAATAAGTAGCTTGATCATAAATTAGAATTATTACATGTTCGTCAGTTTAGATATACCATTATTAAAGTCAATTATTTGATGGCCACTTTTTATATACCACACATGTCACGATTTATGCAAGCACACCATTCATCATAGCACACAATCATATTAATTTTTTGTCTCATGTTTAGATTCAAAATTTTACGATTTATTTATATTAGTATGTATGTCATGCATTTCATGTCGCATAAGATATGTAAGTTTTTTTAAGTTCAAGTGTAAAATAAGATTAGATCAATTTAATCAGATGGCCATTCAGATATATGGTATTAATGCAGTCATGGGATTTGAGGCCAGTGCATAACCTTGCACACTGGGTTAAGTTTATTAACTGGTTAGATCAATTAGATAAGTCAAACTAGTCAAATAAGTTTGATAATTTAGATAAATCAAAACATGCAAGTCATGTATAACACAATTATCAGTATAATTGGACATGAGTTTAAGTTCTCAGTATGAAAACTTTTATGAAAACCTTACATTTATTATGTTTACATTGGGATTGGATTCTTATTGAGTTTTCAACTCATTTTAATTTTATTTAATATTTTTAACCACCTAGGTGAGGATGATGATCAGAGTACAAGAAGGCGACCCAAGCTTAGATGGTGCAACTTGATTTAGTTCCAGGCTTTATCTATTTATTTAGTTTGATTTATCAAATCATGAAATCTCTTGTCTGGCTTTATTTACATATGAAATTATGTGACATCCCTAATCCTAAAGAATGAGATGTTACAATTCATAAATTATCTCACTACTATTCACAAATTTTTTATCTTATTTCATATGTGTAATCAAATGAGGCCTTGGACACTTTTTAATGAATGTATCTAATATTATTTTATAAAATACTATTTTACATTTTAAAATGACCCTTACGGCTCTTGCATCGCTATCAATCTCACTTTCTCTTCAGGGATGAAACTAGGAATTTGGTACGTAGGGGTGATTGGCAAAGTGTGTGATATCTATTAGTATAAATAATATGTGTTTTTTTATATATGATTACATAAAAAATAATAATCATAGCCATAAAATTGTATACAAAAAATACATGTTTTTAAATTATCTTATAAGATAATTTTCCTTTCTAAATGCCAAAAAAAAAAAAAAAAAATAATCCTATTTTGCTATAGACCTTTATAAAAAGAAAAACGGAAACATCAACTTATGATTTCTCATTTAAAATAAGCTCATTGGTAATCTTCCATGGAATAAAATTAGTTACTATCAATTCTGAAGTGAAATTCTTAAGGAAAAAAACACAAAACAAAGAAAGTGAGATTAGGTTAAACCCAACGGACATAAGTTAATAACAGAATAGTGGAAATCAAAGGGGATTATTCCATATATATATATATATATATTTTTTTTTTGAAAAAAAAAAAGAAGAAGAAGAAGAAGAAGAAATTTCAGAAAAGAAGTGAGAAATGGAAGCAATCCAAGTGAAGTACTGTCAGATAAGGAAGTGGCCACAAAAATGCGTGCAAGAGCTAGCTCAGGAAAGGATAACAGAACAGAAAAAACCCAGATGGAAACGCAATAAAGCCATAAACTTGATCACCGACAATACCAAAGATGCAAATGCTAATTGAAATTCAACAAAGTGAAGAATGACCCAGATAAGAGAAAAATAATAAAAAATCATGTATGCCCAAAAAGGAAGCGCAAAAAAATACTTGACGAATAAGAGTATATAGAAACTGTATATGAAATGAAATGAAACAAGCCGCACACCAAAGGTAAATAAAGAGAGATTGAGATAAAATATTTATCTTTTTGTGTCTATAGTGTTGGGTAGACTTTCATGGATTTCTTTTCTTGCTTGGCTTCCCTCTCTCTCTCAAATCTGAAAAGAGAATTGCTTTTGCTCTCCCTCAAATCTATTCAGTCTGGTAAAAGGGTTGGCTGGGGGCATGGAATAGGTACTTCACCGTACTCGTGACAGTAATGGGATTGAGTAACTTGGAACTTAGGGTCATATGGGTCTTTGAAGAAACCGCAGTGTGTTAGTGTTACTATGTTCATAGAGTTAGACTCGGTGATGATAGTTGAATTGTGCATAATTTTAATATTTTAAACAAAGGATCATCTCAATTATATAGTGTTAATTCTTATATTTTTATTATTTTAAAAATATTTATTGTTCTACAGCAGTTGCAAAATATATATATATTTATATAAATTTTGGATATGAACATAAAAGGAACCGATAAATAAAAAATAATGAAAAGAAGCAAAGAGGACATGAAAACTGAAAAGAGGTGTTGCACACATTAGAAGGCTAGCTTGGACGCTAGCTAACGGTATAAAAAGAAATAGAAAAGGTGCGTAACGGGAGATAAAGAAAAAAAAGAGAAGTGGAGTTACAAATGGAAAAGAAGTTTGACGCGTACGAGGAAACGAAATTCATGAGGCTTCCGATGCTTATAAATACAGATGTAGTCCCTCACATGAGGGCATGGAACGAACACTGAAAAAGAAAAATGAGAAAGCGCCAGAGAGCATATAGAAAGAAGAAAAACGAAACTGGAGTATAACATGACTTAACGTGTATATATAAACCTAACTACATGAATGATGATTTCTTACCACCACACACACAAGAATCCTAAGAGTAAATTAAAAGCCAACTTATAGTGATAATAACTTGACGTAATAAAGTGTGAAATAACGAGAACTGTAAGAAGATATTTCTAAAGGTTAGAAATTCTTCACAAACATACTTAGAAATATAAAATCACTGACTTATGACAAAATTACAATTTTACCTCTCTATATGTTGAAATGACCATTTTATCTCTAATTTAAGGATTTCTCATCCTAACTCTAAAACTTATCAAAATTTATATTACTCTTGTAAATTTTATTTTAAATTTAAATATCTAATTAAAAAAATTTAAAATATAACATAGCTATAAGAACCAAGTATAGGCCGAAACATACAAATGCTAAAATCTTTGATTTTTGTTACAATTCTTTCAACTCTAACTTTTATACTAAAACCGAATCATGCAACATACAAAAATCACATCCTATACGTTAATATATAATGTTAGGAAAATAACAAAACACATATCACAAAAATCACAACTTCCTTCATGGTGAAACATAAGTTCTTTTTTTTTTTTTTACTACAAAGAACAACCCTTGATGTTCCTGGTCTATTTTTCTTCAAATCAACTCCAAGAATTCCAAAAGTTCAAAAATATACTCTCAAAATGTTCATAAATCAATTTTAAGGATTATCATGCTTGAAAAAAATAAATCAAAGACTAAAAAAGTCAACAAAATATCATCCAACACAATCAATTTGCACATTTACTCTAAAATCGAAAACTATATATTTTGGTTTTTGATCAAACCACTAGATTTGAATTTTCCATGTCGTAAACCATCAAAAAGCTACATCATATGATTCATATTCAAAAACTAAAAGTTGATCTAAGCATTAAACTCAAGATCACATAACAAAAATTGCATAGAAACAAAACACACCTGTGAGCCTCAAGTTTGCATTTAAGCTGGACCTTAGCATGCATAAAACTTTATTTCCTCAAGATCACAACCATAAATCTTCAAAATAACTTCCTAACATAGATCAATGTCCTAGGAACAACATATCTGAATATTAAGACCAAAGGAGCATGTTTCCATAACAAAAAATCCAAGCTTTCTCAAAACAAAAACCATTTTTACAACTCCAGTTTCCAACTTTCTAGATTCATACAAAACTCCTACTAAAAACTTTCAACATGTAACAAACCCACATTAAACTTTCATGTTAATATGTTAACTTTAAACCATAAAACAGTAGGACCAAGATCTTGCCAAGAACTTCCTCAAAATATCAAAGAATCACACACTGTCTAAATTATTGCCTAGTACGAACTTTGCATGCTTAAACAATAGACTCTTCACTAACCAAATCTCCATGAAAAATTACAAAAAATACACCAATGGAAATTAGACTCAAAGAGGGACAACTTATATGAATATAATTCCATGAGGATCTATTTACAAATGCTTTGAAAAAATAAGCAAGAATGACCATAAAACTGTCTGAAGTCTCTCCATGAGTTCTTTCCAAGAAAGTGAATCAAAAGTGACAAAAGCCTAACGAACAAACCATGAACGACTCATATACTGCTGGAGGGGCTGAGAAGGGGTGTGAGGGTGACCATTTGGTGATGTGTTGTTAGCCAAAGCCATGGGCAAAATCATGGGCTATAGCACACAATTTTCTATCTTGAAGCTGCCGTGTGATGGGGTGGTGGTGAGGTAGCTAATTACCCTCCCATTAACCATTATTTAGGATTAACACAAGCACTAAAAGTATGGTATAATAGAATGGATAAGAGTGTAATGACAGAGCTTGAATGATTGATAGCATATAGATAGAGCTCATGCAAGATAATCCTAAACCATGTTCTTGGAAGAAGCGAGCTCGCATACTAGGTAAACCATTTAAACCTGTGATAGAATTAAGTAGTAAGAAGAGAGAGTCAGTTGATAAAGGTTGTGGGGTTACTAGAAGCCATTTTTTGAAAAAACGGAAGCTCATTGACTCTAAAAATTCATTTTTAAGTGTAGGGGAAGAGAAAGTAAGAAAGTTATCACTGAAGAGATCAGCAGAGGTTGTGAATTAGCCCCACCAAGAGCAATGCTTTTTTTTTTAAGAATTCTTGTGGGCTTGGGAACCCAATGGGAATTCGTGTCCTTTGTGACTAGGTCAGAAGGGAAGTTCCTAAGGTTTTATTTATGCAAGAGACAAGGCTGAATGCTAAGGTTGTGGAGAGACAGAAAGTGAGGCTGGGTTTTGAAAATTGTTTAGCTGTGAACTGTGATGGTAGAAGTGGGGGACTTGCATTATTTTGTTAGAAGGGAGTGCAATTTAAAATTCTTAATTACTTGAAAGTAAACATTCATGCTCAAATCAAAGTGGACGATAATGCTATTGGACCTTTGTTCCTTACAAGTGTTTATGGACACCCTAACACTATTAGAAGACATGAGACTTGGGACATTATTAGATCACTCAAAGTGGATCAGACTCAAGCATGATTATTAATGGGTGACTTCACTGAGATTCTGGGAAACAATGAGAAATGAGGGGGACAACCAAGGCCAGAGAGACAAATGATAGCTTTTAGAGTTGTTTTGGATGATTGTGCTTTGAAGGACCTAGGTTATACATGGCACCGATTTACTTGGTGCAACAAAAGGGAACTCAATCATACTATTAGTGCGAGACTTGACAAGTTTCTTGCTAATTTGAAGTGGTGCTCGTTCTATCCATTGACTCATGTGAAGTATGACATTGCTGCCTACTCAGATCATGTGCCCGTCTTGCTGAATATGAGTTTTGAACAGCACCAGAGGAGAGGTCAGAAACTTTTCACATTTGAGGCTATGTGGGTGGAAGCCCTTGATTGCAAAAGGGTTATTGAGGATGATTGGAAGGGGATTTCAGGTGGGATTGAGCTGAATAATGTTATGAGAAAAATTGAGAGATGTGGGGAAAAGGTGAAAGTTTGGAACAAACATAACTTTGGACATGTTAGGAGGGGTATAGAGCAGGCTAGAGCAAGATTACAACTACTGCAAAGTGATGATCCATCTTGTCAAAATAGATTAGAATATCAAGCTGCAAGAGCTAATATGCAGAAATTAGGTCAAAAGCCCTCTGGCTGAAGAAATGGGACACTAATGCTAGATCTTTTCATAACAAAGCCACTTAGAGAAAGAAAAAGAATTGTATTAAAGGGCTCAGAGATGCAAATGGTGTATGGTTGATGAGTGAGGATAAGGACAAGCTTATTCTTGAGTATTTTAGTACTCTTTTCAAAGCATCAGAAGAGACTGGTCAGTTGGACTTTTTGGAGGGGTTGAAAGGAAAAGTAAACATTGAGATGAATGAGAAACTGTTAAAGGTATTTTGTAAAGATGAAGTTATTCTCGCTTTTAAACAAATGAACCCAACTAATGCTTCTGGGCCTGATGAAATGGCACCAATATTCTTTCAAAAATTTTGGCATGTAGTTGGAAAAGAAGTAACAGCTGCTGTGTTAATGGCTCTCAATAGTGGCAAGTTTCCCAATGAATTAAATCACACTGTCATTACTCTGATCCCAAAAAAGAAGCAGCTTGAGCTTATATATGATTTTAGGCCTATAAGCCTTTACAATATGATTTACAAGATGATTCCAAAATTTTGTCAAATAGACTCAAAGGTATTCTGCCAAATCTCATTTCTAATTCATAAAGTGCCTTTGTACCTAGAAGGCTCATTACAGATAACATTCTTGTGGCTTATGAGCTTGTACATTTTCTCATATAGAAAAGAGTTGGTAGAATGGTTTTATGTCTTTGAACCTTTATATGAGCAATGCATACGATAGGGTAGAATGAGAGTTCTTAGAAGCAATGATAAAGAGGATGGGCTTTGATGAGAAATGGATCAATTTAAGTATGCCATGTGTGAGGTTAGTGTCTTTCTCAATATTGGTGAATGGAGAGCCAAAAGGTCTAATTCGTCCTACTCGAGGTATGAGGCAAGGCACCCCATATCCCCTTACCTATTCCTCTCATGCACTAAATGATTAATTTCATTACTTAAGCAAGTAGAGGAGTACAAACAGGTGGATGGCATACAAATATACAAAGAAGCCCCAAAGATTAATTACCTTTTATTTGCAGATGACAATGTTTTGTTTTACAGGGCTAATTAGAAAACTAGCCTGAATATTTAACATCTCTTTGAGATCTATGAGAATGCTTTTGGTTAGAAGGTGAATAGAGACAAGACCTTGATGGCCTTTAGTAAGAATGTCCCCATAAGACAACAAGAGGAGCTCATGGTATTTGGGGGGTTCTAACATCAACAATAGTGTGAAAAATATCTTGGCCTTTCCCAATAGTGGGTAGAGATAATAAGAAAGCCTTCTCTGAGTTAAAGTGAAAGGTGTGGAACGAGTTTACAGGTCGAAAGGAAAAAAAGTTGTCTCAAGGTGGAAAAGAAGTGATGCTTAAGGTAGTGGTTCTAGTTATCCAAACTTATACAATGAGCTGTTTCAAACTCCCTTGTTCATTCTATACTGAGTTAGAAAACGTGATGACCAAGTTCTGGTGGGGCCAAAAGTAGGATGAAAATAAAGTTAGATGGGTAAGTTGGAGGAAAATTGATTGAGCTAAAATATTGCATATTTTTATACATTTAAAACCAATATATTTTGATTCTTTCATTACATTATTATTGATTTTAGATGAAAAAATGATTAAGATGTGTAAATCCGAGTTGTGATTTAAATTGATAAATAGTATATTTTTGCTTAATATTATAACTTGTGATTTAATTTGACAATATTTTTTTCATGTATAACACAATTTTGATATTCTATTCTTTCTTTTTATTTTATTTTATTTTTCTTATTTCCTTTTCTTTTTAAGACCAAGGAATATAAAAATTAAGAAAAGAGAAAAGTCAAAAAAGTCAAAAAGAAAAAAGGGAATTTCAATTGGAATTTAAGTGGGACTTCAAGTGCTACACGTAACACTTTTATTTTTTCTTGGTGGAGTTTGACCTACGGAACACTTTTATTTTTCCTTGGGGAGTTCAAGACCAGATGGACACTTTTATTCTCCTTGGCGCCGCACACTTATTTTCTTTTTGGAGCATATTTCAAGCCGCATGGAAGATTTTTACTTTGGAGGTTCATTTATGCCGCAACACATAAATTCTTCTGGGACACTCACTCACATTGTATCACATTGAAGAGCTCTTTGAGGGGTCTAATTTCTACTACAGTCTAGCCTCCTCCACTGTGTTTAATCTTCATCTTCGTTCATTTGGTTTGATCTTTTCATTCACTACTTTTTATTTAATTTCAATTTGAAGTTTATGGTGTATTCTTGATATTTTTGGTTTAAAAGTATATGCATTTTATTTGCTGTTTATTTAATTTTACGTTAATTAATTTTCTTATTTCTTTAAACTTCTATTAAATATGCATTACAACTACATTTTAAATTAATTTCAGTTTATTATTTAATTTTCAGATTAATTAAAATTGTTTAACATAGTTGAATCTTCAATTGTTAATTTCAATTTGTTAGTCTTTTACGTTCCATTTCGACACTAAAAAAAAAAACTAAAAGTATGAATCTAGTCTATGACTAGTATCCTTTTTTATTTCCGTTGCACTCTTTCATTCATTGTATATACCACCACTTTTGTTTATGAAATTTTTTACCATTTTATACGAGTTTGGATTTAAGCAACTTTTTCCAAGAAGACGATTTAGGAATTTTATTCCTAATTATTACACGACATCTTCCTGTACTTGGGATAGCTTTTGTGCTACTCATTTTTGAGTGAGTAAAAAATGTGTGAAGATAAAACTAATGGAGGGATGGGTTTCAAGGACTTACAAATATTTAATTAGGCTCTACTTGCCAAATAAGGTTCAAGGATCATGACAGATGATACATTTTTATTGCATAAAGTTTTTAAAGCTAAGTATTTTCCACATACAAGATTCAAAGTTAGGGTCCTTTCCTTCTTATGTATGGAGAGGGATATGAGAATCTAAAAAGAAGATGCTGAATGAGTATAGATGGAGAGTGGAAAATGGTAAAGCCATAAACATATGGACAGACTACTGTCTTCTAGGCCATAGATTGATCTCAAACTTTAATCAAAGTGAAGGGTAGGAATTTTCAAAAGTTGAGAGCCTTATTGATGAAGATACACAATGGTAGAATGTGGAAAGGGTTAGAAGTTTTTTCCCTCCTCAAGAAGCAGGTGAAGTTTTGAAAATAATGCTCAGTATATAAAAGAGACCTGACTACCTCATTTGAGAGCATGAAGAGTATGACAAGTTTAGTGTTAAGAGTGAATATAGGTTCTTTCAATCTCTTGATCATTCTAGACAAGGTGGTGAATGCTCAAATGCTAAAAATCAAAAAAATCTGTGGGAGAAGTCATGGCAAATGCAAATCCCAAATATAGTGAAAGTTTTTGCATGGAGAGCCTGTAAAAGCGGCCTTCCAACTTTGAAGAAATTGAAAGAGAAGAAGATCATACGGGAGGCTTCTTGCAAGTGGTGCTGTGAGGTAGAGGAGGATGTGAGACATATTTTGTGCTATTGCCCCTAACTTAAAGAGCCCTGGAAGCTTTACTTAAAGGATTTTATGGTTTTTTATGAGAATCTGGACTTTCTGCAGATTGTTTGGCATGTCATGGTCTAAGGCAATAAAGGTGATTTGGAAAAATGTTTTCTGATTGCTTAGGTCTATGGTACAGAAGGAACCAAAAGGTATATGAGGACAAAGTGCTAACACCCGAGCAAGTAATAGAACATGCTTAGTCCTTAGCTTAGGAGTTTAAAGAAGCTAAAGCACAAAAGTCATCCCAACAGCTAAGCTCCTGGAGTTGGCAGCCTTCTCCCCAAGGGGTGTTGAAGTTAAATGTTGATGGTGCCATTTTCAGTGACCAAAGTAGGGCAGGTGTGGGAATGATTTTAAGGAATGAGTCAGGTGGTGTGGTACTAGTTGCTAGCAAGAAAGAAAATGCAGTGAATGATCCTATGGAAGTAGAGTTATGAGCTATTTTACATGGTTTACAAGTTTGCATCCCCTTGGGCATCATTGAACCTATTGTTGAGAGTGATTCACTACTGATGATAAATGAAATTTTGGCAGCAGGTGATTCAAGGTCCTCACGGGGCAACTTAGTTCATGAGGTCAAGAATATGATGAAGTTGATTCCAAAATGTTCCATTCAACATAAGGGACGAATGGCTAATGAAGCAGCTCATACTTTGGCAAAATATACCTGAATCTAGATGACTTGATGGTTTAGTGGGATTCTTTTCCTAATTGTATCTCACAAATTATTTAGTTTGAATCTTTGATGTAATGTGGCGTTGGTTATGAATAAAAGAAGTATCTTTTTTATTAAAAAAAAAATGAATGTAATTGTAATCTCTTTATCTAATGTAACTATCCCACCAAATAATTCTAAGGTCGAGATATTAATAATTTTTATTGGGTCAAAGTTATATTTAATGGATCATATTGGATAGGTCCATGAACAATAAATTATTGAGGTTGATTAGTAATTTTAATTAGGCTCAATAGCTAAATTAAATCCCATTTATTATTTATTAAACGAGTTAGACTCATTTTAGAATTTAAAGATTGGCTATTATAAATTTATTTCAATTTAAAATCATTACTGATTGAAGTCCCTACAAAGTCTCAATCACTATTAATCCTATATTGAATGAACTACTGGATCATGTTTTTAAATTCAAACTCTCTTCTTGAATGATCATGACTGAGTCCAACTTGAACTCAAACTCGTCGACATCCTATTCCAACTGCAAAACAACTTTACAAGTCTTTTTCACTTTAAAACTCTTTAATCGAGTCCAACTCAAACTAGTTGTCACCCTCTCCCAAATATCTCTATAAATATCTCTCGTCTGCATGTTATTTAGAAAAAAAATCATAAACCTCACAGTTCAGCACCGTGATCGATTTTGTGTTGGAAATTTTAGGAAGCAAGACTATAAAGTAAGTAGCATGATCATACCCTTATACGTATATATGGTAAAGAGCATGTCTTTTATAAAAATATTAACTATATACGTCCTTCATTGGAAGCCCCTTTTTACGTACCCAAATCATGATAAAATGATGAAAATCCTTGATTTTACATGAATAATTATTCATCAAAATATTTATCAAAATTCATGATTTGATGTGAGAGTTATGCATTAAAATATTTATGAAAAGTCATGCATGATTTTATGTTAAGATTTATGCATTAAAATATTTACGAAAAGCTATGCATGATTTTATGTAAAGATTTATGCATTAAAATATTTATGAAAAATCATGATTTTATGTGAAGAAACATCTATCACGGCATTTTATGAAAGAATGAGATTCCAGTTGAGATCTATGATATGACAAGTAAGCAAGTATGATTACGATGAAATATGAATGATAAGATATGTAACAGCCTATGTTATGATATGAAGACGATACCATAGGTTATGAGCATATTACATTTCTAAGTTGTATATGTTGGTAGTGCACCCAGTGTACCTTTCTTATGTATGGATTCCAAAACCCGCGGTCACAGGTAGAATCAGAATCAACTTAGATTCATTAACCTTAACTCACAGGGTTAATAGTGGGTAACGACCTATAACAGGTGAAAGATAAGTTCATATTTATGTTATTTACGTATGTATTTATGAGTATGCATATTTTTCAAGAAACCTTATGTTTATTATGTTTACTGTATGATGTGTTGCTTATTGAGTGTTTGACTCATTTTTTTTTTTTGTATGTTTTTATTTTTTACAGACACCAAGTGATGATCTTTATGAGGATAGGACTGCAGGACAGGACTTGGCTCAGGATGATGAGGTAGAGGCCTAGATAGTTTAAGTTATACTTAGTTTAATAATTTATTTTGATAAGTATATAAGACTTTATTGAATTTAAATAAGTGCTTCCACATACTCTCTTTTGGATTTTAAGTATTTAATAAAGATTAAATTTATTTATTTATGAGATCTTTCGTATTTGGCACTTAGTTAAGAAGGAAAAGTTTTTAAGTCAAAGTTTGGTGGCACACCAGTTTTTGAAAATTTTAAAAATGATTTTATTGGAGAGCGAAGTGTTACATCGAATGATTCTTTCTACTTGCAATGCGATACAGAGGACATATAATTCAACATAATTTGACTTATAATAATGAAAATTTTAAATTTCTATAGTAAATCAAATTATCTGATAAGTAATGCTATTCTACATTTTAATTTATACCATTCACTTTTCACCTTCAAACACTCATTCGCTAGCAGTCAATTTTGATTCCTTTCTTTATAAATATTTTGTCTCTTTCAATCCTAGAGTGACTTGAATCTATCTTATGAAATCTAAGAAGCTATGAAATTCAAGTTACTGTATTTCAGGTAACAATCCAAGTCACAATTTTTGATAGTTTGGAGGTCATATAATAAAAAAACAAAAGGATGATAATTTTTAAAAAGTTATAACTTTTCCATTATTTTGTTTTTTACACAAATTGATACATCGGATATCCAATACATCATAGAGAAAAAAACGATGTAAATTTGTCTTTTTGTTTGTATGTAAAGTGGGAAGGGGAATATATAAGAGATTTAAAACTAGGAAAAATAAATTAATTCCTCTCAAACTATCACTCAATTTGCAATTACTCCTTAAACTCTCACTTTTGGCAATTATCCCAAATTTTCAAGATATTTTGATGTCAACTCTTTTCTCTTTAAAAAGATATTAAGATAGGTTATTAACTTAACTAATATGTTTTACATGAATGTCTTTTGAATAAGTAATCATACATGTATAATTCTTTTTACAACTATTTATATAATCATGTTTTAAAAATGATGGTATTTATGTAAAATATTGTTATTTTTTATAAGAGATTTTAAAAAAATGACTCATTTAAAATATAATTATAAAAAAGATTAAAAATCATTTTTTTATTTGAACATTAATAATACACATATTAATAACATTATTAATTTATTATATTTAATTAAAATACTTAGATTACACACAAATTACATAAATCGAAACATTACTTTTTATTATTATTATATAATGTCTGTCAAAAACTTGATTTTAAATTTTTATACAAAATATAATACATAATTTAATTTTTTCTTAACTTTTTTAAATTATAAAATAATAATATTAAATATAATATTTTAATATTTAATTTTAAAATTTTAAATTTTTATTTAAAAAATCTCAATAACCAAGAAAAAAAAAAAAAAAAAAAACTAATTGAACAAAAGCTGGGTGATCTGATCTAAGGCCGTAATTGTCTGTCTAGTCTTCCGGTCGGCCCAGAAATTTATTGGACGGATTGCAGCCCGCCCTAACCTCATCCCTAAAAATATCTTTGATTTGTGAAAATAAAAAATAACAACGCAGAAAGTAAGGTAGGAGTGGTAAAAATGAAAGCGACTTTGGTTTACTTTAGCAGGACAGAGGTGGGCGGCAGAGGAGGTGAAGATTCCTTTTGGGGGTGAATTGAGTTGGCAGTTTCCCATTTCTAGCTGAAGTCCAGCTGCCTAGATAGACTTGTCAAGCTGACAGAAGTGGCAACCTACCAAACGGCAAACACCCCATGTCCCCCCGGCCCCCACTGTCACCTAAATCACAGTGCCATTGTATATATATCTAGAGAGACAATTTCAAAGACACCGACCAACATCTGGTTCTGCCATGCTTTCTCTGGATTTGCCATTTATTTATTTTTAATCTTACTTGTTCGATCTTTAAGGCTACCGGGGCGGGGTAAATAAGCCATTCGCCCCGCCCCGTCTAAGCCTATGTATTGGGACTAAAAAATTATATTTAAATTTAAAATATTTTTTTTGAATTCAAATTATGATATAATTTCAGTTATAAATCAAAATTTATAAATATAAAAAAATTTAAACTCATTAAAATTATATTTTAGATTATCTTGATTTCTTAAACCAAACTCGGTACTCCTATGTAAATGTTGGTTATATAAAAGTTAGTTTAAGAAACCAAGACAATCTAATAACTTGAATACAATTTTAAGTTTTTAATAAATTATATATATAAATATACATAAATATAAAAAAATATTTCTTTTATATATATGGAGTGGAGCAGGGCCCCTCTGGGGACATCCCGCCCTCTGCCCTCACATGGGCAGGCGAGATGTGGGGGCAGGGCAGATGGGGCAGGATACGGGTCCTCACTTCCTACCCCTAATAAAGAGTAGCGGTTTTGTTTTGAAGACTATCCTATAGGTTGGAACATGAAAATCAGGTGGTTGTGATTTTTCTTGACAAGTAAACTGGTAAAGAGTGACAAATTTGTATGCATTGTTTTACAAATAAGAAATTTTTATGTTTCAAGTATAAGTGATCAAAATATTTGTAGTCATAGTTCTTAAGTTTTAATCAAGGCACTTAATTTTTGATAGAAGACGATTAAAATTCGAGGCAATTAGTCTTATGAAATGATTTTGTTTGGTTATACAGATAAGATGAGATAAAAGTTAAAAATTAAATAAAATATTGTTAAAATATAATTTTTATATTAAATTTGAAAAAATTATCTACTAGGGAGTTAATAAAAATTATAATGATTAGCTATGGACCATGCTATATGGGCTTAAGTGATACATTATTGGGCCTTTTTTTTTTTTTTTTTTGAGAAGAAGGGAACTTCATATTGATATTTCAAAGTAGAAGGTTACAGAGACAATGAGGGTAATCCTCTACAAGAATAGATTCCTCATTAACATCTAAGGAGTTCTTAGCTAGGCAGTGTGCCATCACATTTGCTTGCCTAGGTACATGTTGAAAATACCATGTTTGGTAAGAAGCTAATAGTTTCTTTATATAAAAAAAGATCAGTCCAGCAGTACTCCAGTCCTCAGCTAAATTGGTGATCCCATTAACCACCAATTCGAGTCATCTTCAAATATGACATTGTGGAGACCAATCTTGATGCCAAACTGCACAGCTCTCAGGGCAGTTAAGGCTTCTCCCAGAAGGGGATCAGGGAAGGAGTTTTTGGGGCTTCTAAGGGTGGCTGTAACAAGACAATCCCAATCCCTGATGGCCACTCCAATTCCAACCTTACAGTTCACTTTGTCGATGGCTGCATCCCAATTTATTTTGTAGAAGTTGGTGGGGGGCTTGCACCACTTGATTGGTAAACAGGTTGAGAGGGACTGCTCCTGTGGTTGGCTATTAAGTTCCTCCAGCTCATTTTTCCTTGTAGAGACTAACTTTGAGATATGTAGCGGGGAGGTAAAGCTAGACTCAAAGATGAATTTGTTCCTTCTATTCCACAGTTCAGTTGTTGTGAGAGCTAGCTCAACATGATCCTCAATAGGAAGTAGGGAAAGGAGTGTTGAGAGCAATTCATAGAAAGGCTATTCCTCAGACCTGCACTTTTGAATTTTTTCGAGCTATGGCTCCATGCATCTTGGGCTGCTTTACATGACCAAAGTACGTGAGCTGTGGTCTCTGGATGAGAGTGATAGATAGGACATAGGGGAGATTCAATGATCTTCCTTCTATACAAGTTGGCCCTGGTAGGAAGGATGTCCTTAGCTGCTCTCCATAGGAACATTTAGACTTTGTTTGGCACTTTAAGCTTCCATAATAGTTTCAAAAGAATCCCGTGGTTAGAGGGTCGAGAGCATTGCCCATTCATGCTCTCATTCATAGAAACTTGGAGGTGGTAAGCTGATTTAACTAAAAACATACCGTTGGTAGTGCATCTCCATGTAAGTCTGTCATTGTTGTTGCAGGGACTGATATGAAACTTGGAGATAACTGCAGCCTCCTCAGGAGTGAAAATATTTTGGATGAGAGGTAGATTCCAGGAGTGAGTGTCTTGGTCTATCAGTGAGTTCACTGTAGCTTCTAAGTTAAGTGTCTTGGGAGGGGATTGAACTTTGAAAGAGGTCGGAGTGGGCAGCCAACGGTCTGACCAAATTCTCATTGAAAGAGGCGGGCTGACGGCGGCGGTCTAGGCAGCACGAAAAATGGACGGAGAGGGAAGGGGAGGGGCTGGGTCACACGGGAGAGAAGCAGGGAAAAAGGAAGGAAAAAGAAAGAAAAGGAAGAAAAAGGAAAGAAGAAAAAGAAAAAGAGAAAAGAAAAATAAGAGAAAAGGAAAAAGAAAAGAAAAGAATTAAGATCCAGTCCTCACATCTAGGGTCCAGAAACTGATCCAACGAAAGCAACTTTAAAAGCTATAAATATAATAAATAACTAGTAAATACTAACAACAAAATTTTAAATTCAAAAACAAATTAAAATAATTTAAACAACAAATTAAACTCAAAACGATAATTAATATTAAGAAAGCTCTACAAAATAATTTTTACAGCTAAATAAGTTCAATTGAAATACGATAATTTAAAATAAAAGAACCAATATTTTAATTAAATTAAAATACTCCTTCAGTGAAAATACACGTAAAAAGGGGATATCACATAAAGGGTATCTAGACACGGTTGTTCTCCACATTTACTAGACGTCCCCTTGCCAAAGGTTTGGAAATGTTGAGAAGCACCTTTACCTGTAGGACTCCCCCCCATGCTCATCCTTTTCCATCAACGTCTACTGTAAAGACATTATTGGGCCTTGAACTATGGTATTTGGGCAAATGAAGTTATTAAATGGACTTTGAAGAAAGAAGTATTAATCCCAAGGTCCACGTTAGTCTACATTGCAAACTTGATGGTGAAGATTGCAACAAAGGCTCAAATTAGTTCTAGACATTGAAGGAGAAAAGTACAAGTTACTACTTTTTTGTGTGCAAAAGTACAAGTTAATAAATTATGGTTGAATTACCTATGCAGTTAAATAAATCTCAAGAAAATGTTTAGAAAAAAAAAATCTCAAGAAAATGTTTTTACTAATTCAATATTCAAGACTTGGATGTGATTGACAACAAGGTAATGGTCTTCATCTTGAATTTTATGAAAATCTAGGGAAATCTAATTCTATTGGAAGTATGAGGCAAGTACACTCATCCAAGGGATACTACAAAATAAATTGGGATGTAGCTATTGATCAAAAGAAATGCACGGTGGGCATTGGAACCACTATCCAAAATTGGGAGGGACAAGTAATGAGTACAATGAGATTGAATAAACCCCTATTCCCAGACCCCACCTAGCAGAAGCATATGCAGCCCTTCATGCTGTGTTACTGGGGCAAGATATTGGCTTCAAATAGATCATCCTAGAGGGTGATGCATTTAATGTGATGACCCGCTTTTGCATATATTTTCGCTGAAGGGTTGCTTTTAATTTAATTAATATGTTGATTTATTTATTTTAAATTAATGTATTTTAATTGGTTTTTAATTTGTTTGATGTTATGTTTAATTTATTTAGTCGTTTTACGATTTTTAAAATCGTTTTCGGCGGATCTGTTTTGTTTTCCGGAGTAAGGATTGGACCTCATTTCTTTTCCCTGATCTTTTCTTTTCTTTTCTCTTTTTTCTTTTTCTTTTTTCTTTTTCTTTCTTTTTCCTTCTTTTTCTTCTTCTTTCTTCTTCCTCCTCTCCCGCGTACGCACAACAGCCCCTTTTCTCTCCTTTCGTCACCGCCGTCCGGCTGCCGTGTAGTGCACCACCCCCACCATTCTCTTCCCCTCCCACCAGAGATCATCCCCACCAATTTTCAGAGCCATTAGACTAGCCGTTAGCCTCCACGAGCCCCTGGAAGTCACGGCACCTGCTCTATTTTCCCCCCTGTCGTCGGTTGCTTTCGCAGCCCAGAACCGCCGCTCGCCGGTGGCGTGGCCTACAACACCCACCTAGTTTTTTTCCCCTCTCACCGGTGAACATCCCCACCAAGTTTCACCTCCATCCGAGCCACCGTTAGCCACCATGAGCTCCTCCAAGCCACACGATTTTTCACCGATTCCGGTGCCGTCGCACTACCTCCGGCCACCATCTCTTCACAGCTTCTTCCCCCACCTCTTGTCGACCTAAACCACCCATTTTTGGCCTCGATCCATTGCCAGAGTAGCTCCCACGAGCTCAACTCCGATTTGAGCTTTTTCCGCTTCCTCCGCCGTTTCCACTACCACCCACGGCCAAAACTCGTTTCCTTTAGTTTCATAAATATCTCAAGACCATTCCCTATCAATTTTGGGTCTTAGTTTGTCCCCGTTCAAAAGTGGGTAATTTATTACCCATGGCAACAGTGTAAATTACACTGTTACGTTGTTTTTCTTCCGCCATTTGCAACGCCGCGAGCTTTCAAAAAATACCATATAGTGCTGTAAGTATTTTTCAAACTCTACTTTTAGATTTAAATATATTTTTCTCTTACAATATTTATTTGACTGCTGGTTGGTTGATTCCGGACTGAGTCTGAGGAGTTCGGAGGTCAGATAGATTGAGGACGGAGTTGTTTGGTTGATGTTGTTATTTGTTTAAGATATTTGTGCCTTGATATTTGCTTTGTATAGTGCACGCATGTTCATGTTTAAAATGAAAGCTGTGCTGGTAAGCGAGAAATGTGTTTGAAAAATGAAAGCTGTGCTGGTAAGCGAGAAATGATTTATGGTATATGTGAACGGTTGGACTGATTTGTTTGAGTCAGAGGCACGCGTAGGGATGGTGGTAAGCAGAGAAGGTGGTAGAATCCCGCCTGTGATTCCCGCCTATGGTGCTCGCGTAGGGACGGTGGTGAGCAGGGATGGTGGTAGAGTTCCGCCTGTGATTCCCACCTACGGTGCTTGCGTAGGGATGGTGGTAGAGTCCCGCCTGTGATTCCCGCCTACAGTGCTCTGACGGTCTGGTTTTTGGGCCATTATTGGGGATAATGGTGAGGTTATGTTTAAAGGATATGTTTTGGGCCAAATGAGACTTTTGGCATGAGTTGGTGAGGAATACATTTTTGGGGCCAAATGAGATTTTGGCGTGCGTGGAAAAAAATGTGATTTTATGGGATGTGAGCATTTGCATTCTTTCATTCATATTGTGGAGTTTATTATGTTTTTATCTAGTGGTGTCTGGATTTTACTTACCTGCGGCACCATTTTTAGTACCGTAGATTTTGGTGCAGGGATCGAAGAGGAGGGAGGAGGAGGCTGATCCCGAGGATGCGGCTCCGCCAGAGGTCTGAGTTGAAGTTAATATCTTGTTGTTGTTTTGAAAATATTTGTGTTATGTAATAATTTATTATGAATGTTTTGAATAGTTTTGTATTAAACAAGAAAAATTCTGGTACTTAGTTATGACTTTCATTATCCGCTGCGTGTTTCTTCATGCACATTTGTTGCTTATACACACACTTGGCACTCGTCGATAGGGTGGTGACCCATGATGTCATCACCCGGACGTCTCGATTTTCCCGTGTCCGTGCGTGGGGATTTGGGGACGTCACACTTAATTTGGTAAAAGAGATAAATGGGGGCAGGTCAACACTGGGGTCAAGCAGGACTGATCATCTTAGATGTGTAAAAAATTATACACAGATTTGAAAGCTGGGTAGTAATTCACACTAACAGGTCTACAAACTAGCTAGCCCATTATCTAGCCAAGAGCGCTCTAACTATTGAAGGGGAACTCATTGAACTAAAAGAAATTCCTAGTTGTATTGCTCATATGTTTTGAATCATGGTGTCTAAGAAGAGAATTAGTCTCAGAATGTCTTCGATAAAACTCATGTATCAATCATTTTGATTAATGAATGGAAAGTATCTTGTTATCAAAAAAAAAAAAGGGGGGGGGGGGGGGGGTAATGAAGAAAGCTAAATTTTTTGAAAAGTGAGGATTTCAGAAAAGTTAAAAGGAACGGGTGTTACTGACATATATATATTTTAATTTTTCTTGTGTTCTAGGTATAGAAGATTTCATAAACAAAAAAGAAAATTTACTTTGAAATTAAAAGAGCAAACATTTAAATAAACATAATTACAAAATCATTTATTTACAAATTACAAAAAGTATGACTTGGCTTTTGTCTATTTTCTTTGGGCCAAATCTCGTATTACAACTTCATTTTCATTCTAAATCTCAGACACTTGCATATTCAAATAAAACGAGTCGAAATACTCAATAAGTATTAAATCTTCACCATTCATATACATACACTTTACACTTATCACTTTCATTGACTAATATACACTGTTTCATCATATGTGTTAAGGTTAACAATCCTTGTGATAACTTGACAAATGGAAACCAATCCGTTGAAATGGTCATCGCTAGGTACACCTTGTGAGCCACCTCGGCCTCTATTCATTTGTTACCATAATGTCATACCATTCATGTGACCCCTAAAAGTTTTTACGCATTTCGTTCTTTCATTTCATATTGTTCCTTTCATTTCATTCCTTCATTTTATTTTCCTCACCACTCACATCATTAAACATAGTCTTATATATAAACATGTTATAATATTCAAGAAACACCTAGTCCATTATACTCATGCATCACATTTATAAAAAATGGTGCATTTAAAATGGGCAACCTAAAAAGTAGGGGTGAAAACCGAACCCTTAGGCTCGGTTTTTGGGCAAAACCGAAACTGCATCGATGTTTTTTCTAGGGAGAGATCTTGATCGAAATTGCTAATGAAGGGCAATAAAACCGATTACTACCATTAGTTCATTGGTGACCATCAGTTCATCGGTGTGGTTTTAGTTTACAAGTCTCAGAGTACAAAAAAGTTATTTCAAATTCTACAAAAGGAAGACATGCATTTTTACAACCTTTGATCTATCACAGATTCACAAGATTCGCATTTCACAGCAAATATCACACTATCATAGAACTAAGCCATAACAAAAAACCCAATCTCCTAATTTGTACCTTCATTATCAATTGGAGGAAAAGTGGGCAAATGAGAAATTTGGTCCCCTAATTTCTTCTCGAGACATAACACATGGAAAATTGGATGAATTTTCAATGTGGGTGGCAAATTCAACTTATAAGAAACTGAGCCAATCTTTTGAATGACTTGAAACAGACCATAGTATTGAGGAGCAAGTTTCCTGGTGTGCCTCATGGCCATTGATTTTTGCCTATAAGGCTAAAGTTTAAGAAAAACCAATCTCCTTGCTCAAAATATCTTTCTGATCTCTTCCTATTAGCATAGACTTTCATTTTGTCCTGTGCCTTCTTCAAGTTTTCTTTCAAAAAAGATAAAATATGTTCTCTAGTCTTTAGGTGTTGATCTACTACAGCATTAACAATAGTACCTGCCACATAAGAGAGTAATCTTGGTGGTGGCATCCCATATAAGGCCTGAAATGGAGAAACTCTTGTGGAGGAATGCATAGTTGTATTGTAATGCCACTCAGCCATTGGCAACCAAGTACTCCAGCTTCTTAGTTCAGGCTAAGGACTTTAAGGAATATGCAAGGGCTGGAGTAACCCTACTGGTAGCACATTTTCAAACTTATTCACTTGACAGGTCTGACATTCTTTCACCAACCTTCTGATATCCTTTCTCATACAAGGCCAATAAAAATCAAGTTTAGCCTTTTATAGCATTTTATGATAACCAAGGTGACTTGCTTTTGGACTATATTGAATGTGCTGCAATACTCTTTTCTGAAACAAGGAACTAGGAACCATAACCAGTTTCCCTTTTCTGAGAAGCAGCCCCTGCTATAAAGACAAATCTTTAGGAACATGCTCATCAATCAATTAAGTAATCTTAGAAGATTCCAAATAACTCTGCTTACGATCATCTATCCACACAGGAGAAGGAAATGAAATCAAGGCCAATGTAGTTTAATCCTCTTCCATCTTTCTGGAAAGTGCATCAGCCACTTTATTATCTCTCCCTCTTTTGTACTCAACTTTAGAGTCATAATCCATGAGCTTTGAAATCCATTTATGTTGTGCTTCTGTAGCCACTTTCTATTCCAACAAATGCTTCAAAGCTTGTTGGTCAATTTTGATTTTAAAAGGCTGGCCCAACAAGTATGGTCTCCACTTCCATAGTGCACTCACAAGTGCCAAAAATTCTTTCTCATAGGTTGATAAGAGTAAAGCTTTACCCTTAAGAGCCTTACTAAAAAAAGCTATAGGCTGGCTGTTCCGCATCAACATAGCCCCCAATCCAAATCCTGAAGCATCACATTCGATTGTAAACTCTTGGGAGAAATTTGGCAGCTTCAAAATAGGAAGGTGAGCTACATCATTTTGAGTTGTAAAAAAACTCTCTTCGCTTCTTCAATCCAAGTTAAACAATTTTTTTTAAGAACATGGTCAATGGGGTAGCTATTGAACCATAATTCTTTATAAACTTCCTATAATAACTAGTTAGGCCTAGAAACCCTTTTAAAGCCTTAACTATTTTAGGAAGAGGCCACTCTATCATGGCTGATATCTTGGTAAGATCTACTTTCACACCTTCCCCATATATGGCCTAGATCGGATAGACATTTAGAGTGTCGAGACATACAATACAAGGTTACCTACTCCTGCTCATAACATATAAGATGTAATGTTCCTAACATGCATCTAGCATGATGTAATATTTGTAGCAAATAATTTTTTTCTTTAACAATACTATGCACCAAACTTAAAATATCACAAATGCTAAAAACATACTTCATATATAATGACATATTAAACAACTGAGATCACAACGCTAGTCCAAAATGGCCATGATAAAAAAAATACTGGAGATGCAACTCCATGGTATAAGTATTAATTTTAGTTAACTACCATATTAACATTGACGTTGCACCGTCGCATAGTTGACTTTGTCTAGCTCGTCAAATCTCGATTTTCCTTCAGATCCTGTAACAAGATCTACCATTCGGGGATGGGAGGAATGGTAGTTGGGACTACCACAGTGAGATTTGATTACAAATCTCAACTAGTTAACAGAAAACCTCCACACAGATTAATGATACATGTATGACAGTAAGAGCATGAATGCATAATTAAGTCATAAATAATCATAGCACAACTTGACATACAACATAGCAGAACTGACATAACTTAAATTGAAATGTGAACTGAACTTGACTTACGTAAACTGAACTGGATTTAAATTGAGACTTCACTTGACATAAACTTGATCTAAACCTTGACTTAACATGAACTGGAAATCTTGATCTGTAATAATAAAATTTCACTTGACATAAACTTGAACTTGAATTGAGAGTTAACTTGATATGAACTGAAATATAACTTGACATGAACTTGAACTTGAATTCTTTATTTAACATTAACTTAAACTTGAATTTTGACGATCAAAATAATTTTGCAAGTCGTTTCGTAACGAATAGTGAACAATCAGATTGATTCCGCCCAACATATTCCTTAAAAAATACTCAGACAAACAGAATGATTCCATCATGATTAATTTAAATCATGTACCCTAACAATTAAAATGATTAAATCAAAAGTACCTAGTAATATGTTGACAATCAGAATGATTACATCATGAGTATTTTAAATCACGTATCTTAACAATAAAAATGAATACACTAGGAATACCTAGTAATACTCTGACAATTAGAATGATTATATCACGAATAATTTAAATAAGATACCCTAACAGTTAGAATGATTACGTCAGGAGTATCTGTATAACTAAACTTGAACTGAATTCTGACAATCAAATTGATTTGGCCAGAAGTACCTCGTGTTAATGATCCAAGCAGCAGGATCATTACCACTAAAATGTGGAAAATCCAATCTAAACCCCCTATGAAAAACATCCATCTCTTCATGATTTCTAGGCTCATGAGACTCTTCTTTATCTCTATGAGAATTGACATTCACAGATTCAACTAAAGATCTCAACATAATCTGAAACATGGTCTAACCGTTCTGTTATCCCAGTAATTGCATTCTGATGATACTCCAACTGCTTCTACACCATTTCTTGTTGCCTTTGAGACCCTTTCTTACTAACCTTTCAATGCTGCATGCATGCCCTCTACCATTAGAATCTCCTTTGCAAGGATCAACTATTGCTAATACCACTTGTAAGGTTATTGATAAAACCTTCTGTAAATTCACCTAGAATGCACCCTAAAAACACACCAAAAAGAACAAACAATTCACACGCAAGAACACTCAAGAACGAATGAGCAAGATTCAATGGTGAATCTTGCAGAGAATCTTCGAGGGATCCTCAACCTCCAAGAATTAAACTTCCCAAAATGGTTCAATACAATCTCCCAGTTCACTCCTGCTTATATACTACAGTTGTGAAGAACTTAGCCAACAATTGTTCTAAATCAAAATGCAACATACAAAGAATAACATGCAAGCCATGAATTACACAGATGACCAAAACTCACCGTTTCATTAATCCAAAATGCAGCACGTCAAAAGCTAAACGACTCTCTTCCTTTTAACCAAAACACATAGTTTCATTTACACCATTCCATTTTGTGTTACTCGCAACTCAGCAACCTCACATCTGCAACCCTCCCTGAATTGCACTTCACTCAACTACCTTTTTAAGCCTTGCCCAAGGCACCTATGACACTCTGGCAATGAAATTGCTCTAGAAATTTTTCTCCTACTTGCTCCAAAGTTACCAAATGGCCTCTTGACAAATTTTGAAATCCACTTTCACTCAGGTTTCAATTCCCCTGCCAAACTTCCCAAGAAAATCAAGCTCGGAATCGGATTCCAAGAAAAATTTTCAGAAGTTTGGTTGATGTAGGAGCTCCAGGTACTATACGACCAAAGGTTTTAGGGTCTGTTGTGAAGCTCAAGATAGTGACAACCAAAGCAACGACAAGCTTCTCCTACTTAGTCCATTATTCTTCTTTCTTATTTCTTTCTACGTCTTTACTTTTAGGTTTTGTTCTTTTTTTTTTTTTTTTTTTGTTTTTGTTTTTGATTTTTATTGACACTTGTTTTTATTAGGGTATGAAAAGAAAGTAACTCTCTATTTGGTTGCTAAGAAAACTTAGTGAATGAAACATGGAGTTTCCAAAAGTTCATATTTTAGGTTATTAAAATAAAATTAAAAAAAGTGGTCGGAATACCCAATTACCTTTTGGCCAATTTGTTTCGGGTTAGCAGTTAATTCAGAATTTGGGTATTTCGGTTGGTAGATTTTTCGGGGTGGGTAGGATGAACATTGGATCAGGTCGCTGAAAAGTCCCTTATAGCATATCTTTCTAAACTAATAAATTCATTTTGTAAAGAAACATTTCCTTTTCATTTGCATAAAAAGACATTTTCATTTACAAATCCGTAGAAGGGTTTGAACATAATACTCACATGGGATTTCATGCCATTACTTACGTCATGTAGTCCAATCATTTGCACGTCATTTGACATTTACATGCACATATCTTTATATTCTTATTCAAGTGCATTATATTAACATAAAATTAAAATTTATCTAATGAGACCAGGACATGTTAAACCTTCTCTTCCCACATGGTCGTAATCATTCATGAACTCTTCATAAAGATTTCTACACATAAGCCCATGTCCTCATTCTCTTAACCTTCAATTAATACACATTAAGTATGTCTAGCCTTACTTCATGGCTTGTGGCATCCATCACTTACATCCTCATGGACGTCCATGACTTCATAACTTACACGTTATACCTATAAGTGCTCTTAGTCTTCTCATTTCAACACTTTGCAACTCATGGCTCATAACCTCCAACATAGCCCGTAACACGTGCATCAATCTCAATGATGAATGGAAAGACATTTTACATAACTAACCCACAACATCACCATTTTCCTCCAACAAATCTTCCATGCTTCGTTTAGTACTGCATATTCTTAGTCTACAAGGCCATAACCAAGGACCCTTAGGGCTGCACATACTCAACCTATTACATCCCATTCATTACCCTATGAATCCATGGGTTCCAATGTACTTTATGAAATTTATATGTCTCCAACTTAATTCAAGATACTTCCACTCCGTTTCTAATACTCAATTGAGCTTCCGTACTTTAACCATTCCATTACATCATCCGACATCAACCATATACAATTTATACAACATAATCTAATTGATAATACAAAATACATTACAAAACAATCCTGTATAAACCCTCAATTTCAAATCACAACTAATCTCCATATATCGAGCCTAGGCATATGAATATTGGGTATTTAAATGCAACCATGCCTTTTGGGTTTGATTAAAAAAATTACATGAGTTGGGAGATATGAAAGAACTTGAAAACATGTCTACATTATATATTTTATGTTTATATGGTAAAAGAATTTACACAACTATTATGAAACTATTATTATTTATTGAGATTTTAAAATAAATGTAGTTTCACACATTTGCTAGGCCATAAAGAGTTGAGCCTATTACATTTGAGAAAATGGCATTGAGAATCAAAGGTATTGTTTTAATACTCTTTACTACTCAATAATTTGAATATTCAAACAAAATTGAATTTTGAATGAATGGGTTTGTGTCTTTAGTGTCCCTAGTGTCTTAGGCCTCATTTGGATATTGAGCTAAGTTGAGATGAGTTGAGTTCTTAATAAATAATAGTGAGTTGAGATGGTGGAGTTAGTTTTGTGGGGACCCATCTAAGATGAGTTTAGATGTGTTTGGATGTTAAGATGAATTTAGATATATTTATTAAAAAAGATTGTAGGCCCCGCATGTAAAGAGGTCATGTTGAGTTGAAAATTGTTGTGGGTCTCACGTGTAAAGAGGTTTTTAGTTGAGAGAAGTTTAGTAATTTGAAAGTTGGGTGTTTGAATGTTAGAATCAACTTAAAATTAGACTGAACTAAGATCAATTCCAAACGAGGCCTCAATTTACCTTCAAAGCTTCCTTTGACAGTCTGTGCAACACCATTTTATTCCCTTCTAATGTGATCAGTTGACCCTACAATAGCGTTGAGAGGAGTTCTCTCACCTCCTTTATTAGGTGATTGATACTATAGTAAGCACTATAATCACCTTCTTTTTTTCTCCCTTTTCTATTTCGCTCTAATCACCTTCTCTCTTTCTCTCTAAATCCTCTTTCCTTCCCTTAGGCACTCTAGCTATAGGTTTTAGGCCGCGATTGATAGAGATTAATATAGCCAACGTATGCACTTGCTACCAAGGTATATGTTGCTCTCTCTCTCTTTCTCTCTCTCTCTCTCTCTCTCTCTCTCTCTCTCTCCCTCTTTGTTTAGCTTTCTCTCTCTACCTCTGTGTATTCTTTGCCAACTAAAACTCTGACATAACCTTGTTTTCTATGTTATAGAGCATCAAGAACATCCCTAGACAATGCTGGCTCACTCTTGAATTCGAGTGACCATTGCTCCAAATTTGGGTTAGCTTCATAATCAATGTTTAATTTTTGGGACGTTGATGTTTGGTGCCAACTACAAGCTTGGGTTGTGTCTATTTGTGTATTTGAATTTGCAGATTGAGTGATTTCATAGTTGGTTGATAATTCGAGGGACTCTGGTTTATGGCCTTGCCACAAGTGTAAAATGGTGGCCTCTGTTTTTTGACCTTATCATGGGTGTAAAACTATAGCCTCTGATTTCTAGTATTGTCATGGGTGTAAAATTGTGGTCTCTATTTGAGTGAAATAACTTGGGTGATATAGTGATTTATGTTTTGCTTGACTATCCGTAGTGCACAACCTTGCCACGGGGTAAACATGGCCTTTGTTTTGAGTGAAATCACTTTGGGGACAGTGATTTATGTTTTGCTTGGCTATCTATAGAATGTACAACCTTGCCATGGGTGCAATCATGGTCTCTATTTTGAGTGCACTCATTTTGGTGACAAAGTGATCTATGTTATGCTCGGCTATCCACATATATGCACAATCTTTCCACGAGGGTAAACATGGCCTTTGTATCTATTTTTGATGTTGTTTGAGTGCGATTGTGCCTGATGTCTTTTGTTTATATTATTACAGTAATGAAGTGTTTTTGGGAATACAATTGTTATTTTTGAGAACTATCCATTTTTGCATTCTATAACTAGCTCATGTTTATACACGAGTATAGGTTTGCTGCTCACTAAGTTGTTGATAACTCACTTAATTATCTTTATTATTTTTCAGATTTCTATAAGGTTCTAGCTAAGAATTAGGAATAGGATGCACAAACCTAGTTAGTTGAGCATAGAGGAATACGTGCCTAAGAGGCATGAGTGGGTTAATAGATTGGAATAATTGCCAAAGGGCACAATAGACTATTAGAGGATTTCAAACATCGTTGATCGGTACTCACCCTTTGACCATTACTTGCCCTTTGATGTGGACCGCCCATTTCTAGATTTACCAGCCTCTTCACCTCTTTGTTCTCACCCTAGTATAGTCAACACAATTCTTGCTCGCTGGTAACAAGGTGAAAATTCCTTTATCACTCGGTATGAGATTGTGTCAACTAGGGTTTCTACATAGTGTTGCTTGCTCTTCTTTGGACTAGCTGCACTTTGCTTAACCTCTTTATGTGCTTTAGCATAATGCTCTCATCCTTATAACAAGGAATTTCATCCTTGAAATTTGGTGAGGACTATCCCTTGGGATGGAACTTCAAGGGGTCTGCATGAGGTCGGGCATTCTTTGTCATTCTATCTCGACAACGATCAAGGTGATAACCGATTCTTTCCTCGGTCCACCCTCCAACCTTCATCATTTGTGGTTGGGACAAGAGTTCCCACCTCATGTCTCCTCCATTGGTTGCTCTAGTTGCAACTATCTCTGCTACCCTCTAGAGTATTAGCTCCTTCACTAGATTCGACATTACAAGACATTGGTGAGACTTTGCCTTTGTCCTTTTCTTGACCATCATGCCCTCTAATGATCCTTCATCTTGACGGCGTTCCTCCTCGATTTGCTACCATTCTCCTTTTGTCGCTTTGCGTTGTCCTTCCATGAAACGATATATTGCTTATGAAGGTATGCTACCTTTCATGCTATCCTCTTTCCTCACACCATGATTGTAACAGCCCGATAGAAACTCAGTGGATAAATTTCTTTAGACCTTAGGAATGTCATGAAATCTCGAAAAGATTTCATGAATCAAGCGACTGCTTAGATTTTAATCTATCAACATAGTCTATTTTCTACCGGCTAAGGTAACAAGGTGCTTTTTTATTTGAGGATCTTAGGAGTTTGAGAAACTAATTATACCATTATCCTTCGATGATTATTTAGGATTTTGCGGTGCAATGTTATGTTTCTCTTTTCCCAAGTGAATAGTATGCGAGAGTACCTTTTGATTTAATTGATGCACTTAAGAGTGGAATCTTGCAAAATGAACTGTACCACTAGACTTGTATGATTATTTAAGATTTTATGGTGCAATTTTAATTTTTACAATTTTCAATTGAATAGTAAAACCCGGGATATTGCCATGTGGGTACCCAGTTAAGATGACTGTCAAATCATTGCATGGATCAAAATAGCCTTGAGGAGTATTTATTGGACACTTGGCGGCAAGAACCTAGGCACAGTCGATAAATGGTATAGGATACTTGGCACTAGGAGGAAACTTGAGATGGAAATGTGAAGAAGTGGAAGGCATATCAGGCCATGTGATCATGCCACTTAAGCCAAACACTATTTCATATAACCAATTATTTTGTGGCCAACCAAAAAAGTGTTTCAACCCTAGTGAAATTTCAAACCATTAAGATCCAATTGAAACCACAAAGTCCATGGGGGAAACCAAAACTCTAAATGGTTTCCCAAACCCTAAAATGACTGATTTTACTTAAGTGATTAATTATTTGATGAAATCACTTTCATATACTATTAACCACTCAAATAAATGTTATTGCACCCTAATTTATTCATTTATATCTTGTTATGTTCATTGGGCCAAGAAACATTGGAATTGAGCTTGAGCCAACCAAAACCCCAAAGCAAATCCCAAATATACCCAAGTTGAGGATCAATCGCTTAGGCCCATCAAAACCACCACCAAGCCCAAGCTTCTTCCTCCACCCAAGGCCACCTGATGGCTGAGTTGATAGCCCCAATTAGTGATTTGATGGAAATCAACCAAGTCACTCAATACCACTAGCCTCACTTAGCCAAAGTAACCCAAAACTATGGGTTAGCCCATCGTTTTCACCAGCTTTTGGTAGCCAACCTCCCATCAAAGTGGCTTAAATTAACCTCTAAGACAGCCCTATATCCCTATAAATGGATCCCCATGCATTTCCTTCTCCCTTTGGTCATTTCTCATTCACTTGTTTGGAGAGGACTCGGGTGAGAGCTTCAGATAGTTTTCCTGTCAGTACTTGAATTACATTTGATAGCCCTTTGTAAGTCGAATCTAATGAAAATGCGTTCATATATTTTGTTTATATTTGAGTCTAGTTTTCATTTATATATTTTGGGTAATTTTTAATGGAGGTTTGATTATTTATAAAATTCAGTTTGAACATGAAATGGTCATACTGGGCAACATTTTGAATGATGGTGTGAAATCTTGGTGTTTTGATGAAGTTTTTGATAAATTTATGGGTATATATTGATAAGATGAAGTTCGAACAAATTTTAATACATGTTATTATTTGATGCAAAACATGTTAGCAATTTTTTTAAAGAGTTATACACATTTTCTTTGAAGTTAAAGCTGAAACACAAAAACATTTTTATTTTGAGGTTGTAATGTTTGTTGGTTCTAGAAACCTTGTCCAATAGCTATGAGACTCATATAGGCTGTTCTTAAGGCTTTAATTTATGTGTCAAGAGTTTGTTTTTGATGAATTTAGTTTGTTTCAATCTTTGTTGGAATCATGTTTTACATGCAAAGGTTTGATTAGATCTCAAACTTGGAGCTTTCGGGTTGATGGTTATGTCTTTATAAGATTCTTACCTTGTGATGCTAGGTTTGATGCTAGAAACTAGTTAGATCTTGAATGTGAAGTATATGATCATATTTCTTAGTGTTTTATTGCATGAAAATCAAACATCTATTATTTTATTCCAAGATCAATAGCATGCTTTAGTGCAAATCAATTGTTCTATATAAAGTTTTGTGTTTTTTGGTTATTGATCAAGCATGCTATAATAGACCACTAGAAATTCAATGATGGAATTTTTATAAGCCTTAGGAACCTCGCAAAAACTCCATAAGTTTTCACGAATTGATCAATTGCGTAGGTTTTAGTCTGTCAACATAGGTTTTAGTTTGTTAGTGTTGCCACTCACTATGGGGCCAAAAATGAAATTTTATTTATTTGAGGTTGTTATAAGTGTTAGAATGAGTTATGGTTTGTGCCATTCGACTCTGTTGATTATTTAGGATTTTATGGCGCAATAAACCCATTTTTAGTTTTTGGACGCAATGTTGGTTCAAACATGCATTTTGATTATTTTGAGACACTTTAGAGTTGATTTTCGATAAAATAAGTACACTATTAAGTTAGTACGTTTATTTAGGATCTTTTAGTACAAAGTTTATTTTTCATTTTTTGCAGAAAGAATAGTAGCCTCGGCAGTAGCACCAAGTGTAGTGTTTTCAAAATCGTAGTGCGAAATGTCCTAATAAGGATAGAAAAATTTTATTTGGACACTTGGTGAGATCTTAGCCACACCTGGTAAATAGTTTTGGACACTTGGCACTAAACAGAACCCTGAGATGGGAAATGTGAAGGAAATCAAGGTGTGAGATCATGCCACCTAAGCAAAACACTATTCCATCCAATCATCAATTTTGTGCCAAACCAAATAGGATTTCAACCCTAGTGAAATCCTAAATACTTAGAATCCAATTGAAATCTCAAAATTTTGGAGGAAACTGAAACCCTAAATGGTTACCCCAAACCCCAAACTTGATTTCAAAACCCTAATGGATTCGATTTTTAGTATTCTGTTTAATCACTTGATTAAATGACTTTTACATGCTATTTATCCTTCAAATTCTTGTTATGATATCATTATTCAACTCTTTAAACCTTAGAAATTTGATTGGGTCAAGAAAAATTGAATGTGGGCTTGATAGCATCTCAAACCTTAACCAAACCCTCTTTAAACACCAAAAGGAAGCCCATTCGGTTAAGGTCCATTAGTCCCACGAATTTTGGCCACCTCAGCAAAGCTCTTGAGGAAGTTTCTACCCCACCAAGGCTGACCATCCTCTACTCAAGACATTGCTCAAATATTCCTTGATGGGAAAGCAAAGGCCACCTGATTATGCCCAAAGAATAACGCGGTAGTTGTAGCACAGCTTTGGGGTGTCGATTCGACAGGGAAACAAATTAAAAGAATAGCAGAAGGAACAAAGAAACTAGAGAAAAATATTAAATAAGTAATGGAGAACAAAGAAATTTTAACTGCAAATTAAAGTGAAATAAAGTGATTAACAGAAAAAGTACTTAAATTTGACGAACAATAGAGTGTCGGGAATCCCTTGCACAAATATGGTATTTTAATTATTCATAATTCATTGGATAACTCAATTGGGAACTCAATTCCCGAAATTTCCAATTGAAAGGTGTGACGCCCCCAAATCTCCACGTACGGACACGGGAAAATCGAGACGTCCGGATGGTGATAGCACGGGTCACCACCCTATCGACGAGTGCCAAGTGTGTGCATAAGCAATGAATGTGCACGAGAAACACGCAATGAAAAGCAAAGTCAATAACTAAGTACCAGAATTTTTCTTAATTTAATACAAAGCTGTTTAAAACATACATAATAAAATATTACAAAACACAAATATAATTCAAACCAACAACAAAGCTTAAACTTCAACTCAATACTCCGGCGGAGCCGCATCGTCGGGCTCAGCCTCCTCCTCCTCCTCCTCGAACTCTGCATCAAAATCTACGGAACCAAAAATGGTGCTGTAGGTAAGTAAAATCCAAACACCACTAGATAAAAGTATATTAAAACTCAAACAATATGCATGAAGAATGCCAATGCACGAAACTCATAAAACCATATTTTTTTCCATGCACGCCAAAAATCAATTTGGCCCAAAAACATAATCATTAAAACCATTCCTCGCCATTATCCCAAATAATGACCCAAAACCGCTACCACCATTTTCCCAAAAAATGAATCAAAAGCCGCAACACATCCTCGCCATTATCCCAGATAATGGCCCAAACCACAATTTTCCTAGAAAATGGATCAAAACTCTTGAAACCAAACCTCGTCATTTTCCCAGAAAATGGCCCATATTTGAAAACCATTAAAACGATCCAATTATGCATGCACCATGATTTCTCCTAGGGATCATCTGCACAACCTGGCTCTGTGCCACACCGCAGGTAATGACTACGCGTGTGACACCTAAACGAGCGATGCCCAGACTCGCGCACAGCGCGTACCTGGCCAGGCCATCCTCTAGTCCCTGCCACTCTAGGGACCACGGAGTCGAGACGACAGCGTTACCGTATCGTGCGATCCGGTCGTCGCCCTGTGACAACCCAGGGGATGTCACTCAGTATTATCCACTCTCGAGTGACCAGAGGAGCTCCACCGAGATAATAACCCATCTCGGCTTGGACACGTGAGACTCACACACTCGAAACCATTTACGCCAACAAAACATGATTTTCTCACTTAAAATCAAATGCACATAAATGCAATATAAATGCAACTTCAAGGCATCAAACAACCAACCAATCCAAATCAACACATCAATCAACTCCGTCCTCAATCCATCCGACCCCCGAACTCCTCGGACTCAGTCTGGAATCAGCCAACCAACAGCAAATATTTATTGCATGAGCAAAATATATTTAAATCTAAAAGTAGGGTTTGGAAAATACTTACAGCGCAATATGGTATATTTCGAAAGCTCGGGGCGTTGCAAACGGCGGAAGAAAAGCAACGTAACAGTGTAATTTACACTGTGGTCGTGGGTAATAAATTACCCATTTTTGAACGGGGACAAACCAAAGCTCGGGATTGATAGGGAATGACCTTGAGATATTTATGAAGCTAAGGGAAACGAGTTTTGGCCGTGGGTGGTGGTGGAAATGGCGGTCGAAGGCCAAAAAGGGGCTGAACGGAGTTGAGCTCGTGGGGGCTGCTCTGGCAATGGATAGAGGCTGGAAATAGGTGGTTTAGGTCAGCAAGAGTAGGGGAAGAAGCTGTGAAGAGATGGTGGCCGGAGGTGGTGCGACGGCGCCGGAATCGGTGAAAAACTGTATGGCTTGGAGGAGCTCGTGGTGGCTAATGATGACTCGGATGGAGTTGAAACTTGGTGGGGATGTTCACCGGTGAGAGGGGAAGAAAACTGGGTGGGTGGTGTAGGCCACACCGTCGGATAGCGGCGTTTCTGGCCTGCGAAAGCAACCGGCGACAGGGGAGAAAAACAGGTAGGTGCCGTGACTTCTAGGGGCTCGTGGCGGCTAACGGCTGGTCCGATGGCTCTGAAAATTGGTGGGGATGATTTCTGGTCGGAGGGGAAGAGAATGGTGGGGGTGGTGTACAACACAGCCACCGGACGGCAGCGCAATGGGCAGCCGAAGTGGCAGCGACAGTAAGGGGAAAAAGACGGGGCAGTGCGCGGGAGAGAGGAAACGGGGAAGAAAGAAGAAGAAAAAGAAAGAAAAGAGGAAAAAGAAAAGGAAAAAGGGAAAAAGAAAAAGAGAAAAGAAAAGAAATGAGGTCCAATCCTCACTCCGGAAACCAAAAACAGATCCGCCAAAAATGATTTTAAAACTGTAAAACGATTAAAATAAATTAAACACAATATCAAATAAATTAAAAACCAATTAAAATACATTAATTTAAAATAAATAACGAATATATTAATTAAATTAAAAACAACCCTTCAGTGAAAACACACGTAAAAACGGGTTATCACAGAAGGTATATATTTATAAACCAAAATTAACCCAAATGTAACCTTTCAAAAAATTATTCACCACTTTTAAAATACATAAATTATTATCCATATTGAGAAAATCCAACAATGACAATATACTTAGGGAGCGATATTGCAGCAAAGAACTAAATCAATATAGAGAAAATAATTGATCTAAACATAATCAAAGAACTAATCCATTTAATAGAAAAAGTAAGACTGAATCCATAAACAGAATAAATTCTACTATTATTTGGAGAAGAAAACATCAACAATGAATTGAGAATGATAAAATGAAAGAGTTTTATTAACTGAAAATCAAATACATAAATTAAAAATAAATTAAAAATACCATCTAATGTGTAAGTTCATCACTAGCCTTACTTGAGAATTTAGTTACCCATAAATATAATGGACAACAAAAATCTTCAGAGAAAACTAAAGTGAACGGCAGCCATGGAAGTGATTTTCTTCTCTTTTCAAATCTGCCTCTTGTGCTTCCCCTCCTCTATTTCATGCTAATGATATGCTTATATAGAGTAAGAAAGAAACCCTATGTCTTCATCATAAAAAAAATTGCATAAATTTTAGGACTCATCTTGGTAGCCATGTACATGCTTTAGGAGTTCGAATTTGAAAATACTTTTGAAAAAAAATTTATATCCCTTTAAGATAGATTTCTAATGCATCAAGAATTTCATCAATCGGATATGTGAGTAAAAAGTTACGGTCAAAGTACTAAAATATGTCCAGACTGTTTCCTAGCAAATTTTAGATTTGAACTTCTTACAATTTCCTTTCGTGATTTTTTTTTCTTGAATCAAATTGCTCTCAAATCCCATGAAACCCCTCCTTTGAATTTACTGAGCTTTGACTTACTCTTTTATAAACTCTGAAATTAAACATAAAAAAACTGTTTAAGAGTATTCCAACGTAAATAGGAACACAATTCAAGAATATACATTAATTCTTATGATTTTTATTCACATTTTAGCATTTGAATCCAATAATATGGTATTTAGAGTGCACTTTCATGCACTCATCACCACCTCACCATAACCACCTACATGGTACCTCAAGGCAGCCCATACCATGGATAGTTTGCCCCTTGTTTTGGCCAAGAACTCCATCACTCAAGTGTCACTTAGGACCAATGTTTTGAATACCGTACCGGATGGCGTACCGGTCAAGGCACTGGAACGAAATATTTCGGTACCGGTACCGTTTCGTATACCGTTTCGGAATAGTCGATATATAAATAAATTATATATATAAATATATATAAAAATTATATTTCAAAATAATAATCTATATATGAATAAATTATACATGAATACATATGTATATATAAATTATAAATAGTCTAATATGAATTGGGGTAAAAAAATAAGATTATAACTTAAAAAAATGAAAAAAAAAAAACATGAAGGCCGAAATACCGAAGTACAGGCCGGTACGCAGGCCGGTACAGGCCGAAATATAGGCCGGTACGGCCGGTATTTCAGCCGGTACGAAACAGGTACCTTACCTGTACCGGCCTGGTGACCAGTACGGAATATACCGGCCGGTACGGTACGGTACCAAAAACTGTGCTTAGGACCTCACCTCACCCTTACATTTGTGTAAGAATAGTTCAAACCATTACCTTTCTCATTTTATCTCTTTTCCCACACATTTTCTAGAGAGGAACTTAGAAGCTCTCTTGGAAAGTTTTATGAGCCTTTTTGCTTGCAGTTTTTGAAACCCTTATAAGTGTTGTCTCACAATTATTCCTTCATTCAAGTTGTCCCTCCTTCTGTCTAGTTTCTATGGGTACATTTTTGCTTGATTTCATTGTTTTTGATTGGTCAAAAGTTGTTTTAACCATGGGAAGGTCATTCTAGGTGATAAATTGGAAGGTGTGTTGTATTTTAGAGTTTTTGACCAAGCTAATGGACATATCTTGGTCTGAAATTTTTATGAAGTGTTTCTAAACTTTTTATATGAATTTTAGTGAAGGAGTCATTGCATGATAAAAGCTTTTGATGAAATATTCTCTTAGATCTAAAAACTTAGAAACTGGAATGAGAAAAACAGTTTATGTTTTGGGAAAGTTTGGATCTTTTGTAGTTTAATCTTACTCCAATGACTTTGATATTTTTATTTGATGATTATAATCCTTTTATATCCTTGTTAGGATGTTGGTTTGAAGATCTTAGGATTTGACTTGTGAACATATGATTTTTATGCAAGAGAATACTTGGTTGCGTCAAAAGTTTGATAATTTTGGCTAGATCCATATTTTGGTTTATTTTTAGCCATGTGATTTTAAGTTTAATGCTTGGATCTACTTTAAGACATATTTTTAAGACATGATGCTGTTCGTCTGAAGTTTTTATCAAGTTATGTTTTGGATCAAGTGTTTGATCAAATCAAAGTTGAGAAACAAATTATGTTTTTGTCCAAGCGTTTGAGCCAAGTACTTCAAGTGAGATTTTGTGATTTCTGGTGACTTTTATATGTTGATTCAAAGCATTTTAGTTGATTTGCTTAATTTCTATATAAGTTTTCTCATACTTTTATTCTTAATTTTATTCTAGTTTGTGTTCAATTTTATTATTTATTAGAGCTTTTATTTATTTTGTTTATTTTTGTTTAGGAATAAATAAATTGAAGGGGTCATGGAAATTGAAGGAGTCATCAAGAGAATAGGAAACGTTCATTTCTTGAAATTCCTGAAGTATACTTCGGTATTTGGAGGATAACTTTTTCTAAAAAACTCCGATAAGGGTAATTTCGGTGTCTACAGAAAGCCAAGAGAAAACCCTACAACTTTTATGTAAGCTAGAGCTAAAAATGAACACCTTCCAGAGGAAACGACGCTTCAAGCAAGAGGTCAAAAATATGCAGAATTAGAGTTCATCAACGATAGCGATTCTCGATCTACATTCTTAACTCTTTAATCTTCTCTTTGTATAATTCTTATTATGAATTCTAGAATTATTATGGTTTATTTTGATTAGATTATGAACAGATTTCTATTGCTAAGGCTACGATGTAGCCTCTCCATGACAATCCCTAATCTTATTTCATTGTGATCATAATTTTATCATTCCTTTTGAGTATACATCATTGAGTTTAATGCCTTCAATTATTTGAATGATTTGTTATGCATGTTAATTCAAGAGATGATGTATGTAGTTTAGTTTCGTATGATGTATGTTATGAATTGAAGGAAAGACAGGAATGTGCCAATGTGATTTGTGCGGCTTTTATGTGAAATGCTTTTAAATTTGCATAGACATATCGTGGGTTATTGTATGTTAAGTGATTCTAATTCTACTTGAGAGAGGGTCTTAGATAAGTTAGAATATCTTGCTGTCAAATAGGATGATAATTGATTGAGATTGGATTTGATAATTGTATGGTTCGACATCTTTCTTATCATTATATTACTTGGTACGATTTCGTGTACTTGTAAAATTTCACAATAAGGTTTTGGCACTGTTGCCGGAGACTATTTATTTTCTATTACTTTCGATACTGACTAGTTCTAAGTTAATTTGATTTTTTTTTTAAAGTCTTGATTATTATTTTTCTTTTTAGGATTCCCGAGTTGTACATGAGACGTACTCAAAACTTGGATTTTATACTTTTTGACTTTGAAATTGAACGCACCCTTCATCGTTTGAACAAGGAGAACAAGGATTCCACAACCAAGAATGAAACAATGGAAAATCAACTTGTAAATAGGACTTTGTGAGATTATGTTGTCCTTTTGGTTACCAGAGCTACTTCTAGCATTAGACGACCTACTATTCAAGCCAATAACTTTGAGATAAAGCCAGCTATTCTTCAAATGGTGGCTTCAACTGTGCAATTCAGTGGCATGCCACATGATGATCCAAATGCTCACATATCTAATTTTCTGGAGTTATGTGATACTTTTAAACATAACAGGGTTTCAGATGATACTATTAGATTGAGACTTTTTCCATTTTCCCTCTAAGAAAAGGCAAAGGCATGGTTAAACTCATTTTCACCGTTAACCATAACTACATGGGACGATTTGGCTAAAACGTTTCTAGCAAAGTTTATTCCCCCAGCCAAAACTGTGAAGATGCGAAATGATATTACCACTTTTGTCTAATTTGATATGGAGTCACTTTCTGAAGCTTGGGAGAGGTATAAAGAATTGGTTAGAAAATGCCCACATCATGGACTTCCTATTTGGATTCAAGTGCAAACCTTTTATAACGGTTTGTAGCCTACAACATGTATAATGATTAATGCAACAATGGGAGGGACTTTGATGAAGAAATCATTGGAAGATGTATATGAGTTGGTGGAGGAAATGGCAACCAACAATTATCAATTGCCAGTGAATCGAGTGACAACAAAAAGAACTTAGGGAGTTCACAAAATTGATTCTTTATCTGCTTTACCTACTCAAGTTGCAGCTTTATCTAAGAAATTAGACAATAGTAGTCACCTCATAGCTACCCCGTCCCAAGTTTATTAATGAACCCTCACATATGGCGGAGGAAAATTGTGGTTACAAATCACTCACCTGAAGGTTTACAAAAAAAGAAAAACAAGAAATAATACCAAAACCCAGGTGCTAAAAAAATTCCCAACCTAATAAGTACTTACAATGAAAAAAAGGGAGCAAAAGTAATTACGGCTGTAAATAAGGAAGTCCCCAAAAATCCATACATAATAAGCAGCGAAGAATTTCCATACCAAGGTCAAAACTTGTAAAATACTTACAGCAATTATAAGTACCTTTTGTAGCAAGATAATCTGCAACCATATTGGCTTCTCTAAAAATATGACGAATGGAGCAATGTAATTTAGAAAACAAAGTTTTTATATCATCCCAATAATCTCACAAATACCATAAGTTGCATTTACCAGCCTCGATCCATCTCATAAGAACTTCAGAGTTTGACTCCACCATTAGGTCTCGAATACCCAATTGATGTGCCAAATTTAAACCATCAAGTATAGCTCTCCCTTCAGCCACATTGTTGGAAACCTGCCTATAGTGAGCTGCAGATCCCGCAATCACTCGGCCACAATGGTCTTTAATAACCCCTCCTCCACCTGCAAATCCAGGATTTCTAAGTGAGCTTCCATTGACATTAAGTTTATAATTCCCTCTACTCAGCTTAATCCAACCACAACTTTCATATTTTTAGTAACAACTTGAGCAATTGGACAATTTAAATTTTGTAAATCTTGATATCTTGCCACTGCAATCTATCAACTTATGACGCGAAGAAAAATATCTATTAACATCAGCTTAATCCACTGCACAACACCTTTCCAATCAATTTTTTTTCTTTCCATTCTATCATCACACTGTGCTCTCCACAATGCCCATGTGATAATGATTGGAAAAATTCCCTAGCAACATTTGCTTAAGAAGATGCTGATACTCGAAGCCACCTAACATTTGTAACAACCTGCCATCTTTGGAGCTGAGGGAGCTGAACACCCAATACACTTGCAAAATAATTCCACACCATAATAGCCAAGTCGCCACTATAAAGAATGTGGTCAATAGATTCTTCTTGTGGTAATACACAACAATGACACTTTGATACTAGAGAAATGCCTAACTTAACAAGGATATAATCTACAAGTAACACTTGTTTTTTAGCATGCCAACAAACAAATGACATTTTTTTGGGAACAAATTTATGCCAAAGCCATTTTCTCCACAAGCAAACTGGCCCTTAAACTCTAATGAGATGCCAAGCAGATTTAGTAGAGACGCTTCCATCCAGATTAGGCTGCCAAATACGCACATCAGTTCCACTTGTTACCTAAACCGGCAAAACAATTATTTTCTCAGCCATCTATTCCAACACCAATGTACGTAATTTAGTCACATCCCAACCTGGATTAGTTAGGATTCCAGCCACCAATAAATTTTTGTCTCCACTAACATCTTTTGAATTTGCAATGGCTCCGTCCCTTAGCCAGTTGTCAATCCAAAAATTGCATTCACCATTTCTAAGCAAGATACATGAATTGTTAATCACTATCGGCATCACTGACATAATGCCTTTCCAAAATCTTGAGCCTATGGAATTAGAAAGAACCACTTGATGCTTCTCACCCACATATTTATCCTTAAAGAATTTTTCCCAAGATGAGTTACCCTCCAGTAATTTCCAAGAAAATTTCATGAATAATGACATTTGAACATCAATGAGCTTCCGAATGTCCATGCCCCCTTCATCAACCGGCAAGCATATATTTTTCAAAGACACCCATTTTGTTTTCTTTTTATCATTAGTTGTGCTCCAGAGAAAATAGAGAAAATACTCTGGAGAACTTTGAAGACACCCTTAGGTAAATTCATAACAGATAAAATATGAATTGGCATACTAGACAAAACATGTTTGAGTAGCGTAATTTTACCCCCAAAGGAGAGAAGGTTACTCTTCCAACCAGCCAATTGTTTTTGAATCTTCAACAACAAAGGTTCAAATAATTTGATTGAAATTCATCCCACATGCAATGGAACACCAAGATAATTACATGGCCATTTACCTTCCATAAACCCCGTTATCCTCAATACCTCTAATTTCCTAGCAATGGAAAATTAGAGGAGAAAAAGATAGAGGACTTAGCCAGACTAACCAATTGCCCCAACATAGATTGATAGGCATGTAAAGTCTTCATAACTTGCACTAGAGATCTTTTACCTCCATTTGAAAAAATCAAAACATCATCAGCATAAAACAAATAAGAAATCAAAGTACCTCCACTAGCATTAAAAGGCTTGACTCTCTCCTTTTGGAAATCATCATTAATCATATGAGAAAGTAGCTCTTGTGATAAAATGAAAATATGGTGAAAGAGGATCTCCTTGTTTAATAACATGAGAAGGTTTGAAAAAGCCCTTCAACAAACCATTAAGCATAATGGAACACATAGGAGAAGAAATACAATTAAAGATAAGGCCCCTCCAATGATCCAAAAAGCCAAATCGCTTCATTACTTCCATAAAAAAAACTCCAGTTCACCCTGTCATACGCCTTGGCCATATCAATTTTAATCTTGGTGTTTCCGCCTCTCACTTTATTGTTCATACCATGAATCATTTCCTGAGTAATAGAAATATTATAAAAAATGCTTCGACCCTTAATAAAAGCCAATTGCTCTTCAAAAATTAATTTATTCATGATAGGCTCCAAACGAGTCACCAAAACCTTGGAAAGGATTATATAAATAACAGAACATAAATTGATAGGCCGGAATTGCGAGAAGCTCATTGGTTCATCCACTTTCGAAACCAAAACAATATTGGTGGCACCAAAAAATGTGGTTAACGGCTTCCCCTCAAAAAATTCAATAGCCAACTTCAATAAGTCTTCATTGATAATATCCCAGGCATGATGGAAAAAACTTGTAGAAAATCCATCAGGCACTGGACTACTATCTTGCGGGATTGACCATAGAACCTCTTTAATTTCTATCATCTCAAGAACTTTACAAAGCAACCGATTATCAACCTTAGAAATAATAGAAGGTAAGAGGTTCATACCAGGATCCTATAGGAAAACAACCGCCGTATATAATTGCTGCTGGGAAAAATCTATAGCCCCCTCAAAGACCGCTTCACTTGATTCAAGGATGCTACCGTCTTCAAGAGTCATATTCTCTAGTGCTTTAAATTTCCTTTTGCAGCTAAGAGAAGCATGGAAGAATGCTGTGTTTTCATCCCCTTCACAAATCCACTTAATTCTTGATTTTTGACACCTCATAATCTCCGTTCTATGCAAATATTGAATTTGCTTTTACTTGCATCTCAAGAGCTCAATTTCCATATCCTGTGAGTAGTTTCGCTGAATATTATTTTCTAGATCCAGAAGTTCCTCTTCGATGACTTTAAGATCCATGTCCACTATGCCGAAGACCTCCTTATTCCACTTCTTGAATACTTGTTTCAATTTCTTTAACTTGCCATTGAATTTCACCATCGGACACCCTTGAATATCTAAGTTCTAACAATCACGCACCACAGCTAAGAAATCATCATGATAGCGCCACATTCTTTGAAAACAAAAAGACTTTGGACCAACCTGCCTATCATGCAATAGATAAGTAACCACTGGACAATGGTTAGATGCGTGTGAGGAAGATACTCCAAATGACCATTAGGAGAAGTAGATATGAAAACAGTGTTCAACAGCACTCTACCAAGTCAAGCCCAGATTCGGCCACCCCCTAACCTCCCATTACACCAAGAAAATTGATTGCTAGAATAAGGAATATCAACCAAACCACAAGTTCAAATACAATCATTAAATTCATCACGACCTCAAGAGGAACGAAAATTCCCACCAACTTTCTCTCATTCAGACCGAATAATATTGAAATCACCTCCAAGAAACCACAGCAAACCACCAACATCAATATCCTTAAGATAATTCCAAAGAGTATGCCGATGCTCTTGAAAACAATTGGCGTAGATAAAAGTAGCCAAAACTCGAGAATTACCATTGGAAAACCAGCCTGATAAAGCTTGAGCCATTGCCGAATGCAGTTGGAAGTCAATTCCATCTACCCAAAACAACCAAACTTTATCGCCCACCCACTTCCACATTATTACAGAAATTAGGAAGATGTAATCACTGTGCCCAACAAGCACATTTTTTGACTGAAAGAAAAGGCTCTAAAATTGCTACCACCGATGGACGATATTTATTAAGAATACACAGCAAACTTGCCTTCGATGAACAAATCCCTCTAATATTCCAACAAGAATATTCATCAATTAATAATGTTTATTGGAACGCGTTGTCTGTTCAAGAACAACAATAGGTTTCTTTGTTTTACTACTGTGAAATTTCCTTTTCGAAACTTCAATCTCAATATCCAAATCATAACATTTGGCTGCCAACTCTTCAATCTCATCTTCATTATCATTATTGGACATCAAATGACCCATCATTGGATGATTCGAGCAACCATTATCCAACGTAACCTTTTTGTTAGCATTGCAACATAATTCACATTCAAGAGTTTCATCAATCAATTTTAAGGAACTTCTTGGTGAGCCACAATCCCCTAACAACGCATCTACAACGACACTATCTTCCATAGTCTCAGATTGCTCAAACCAAGACAATTTAGAACCCGGTGCTAATAAACAATCTTGAACACGTTCATCACATATTTCCATCTCGCTATTATTATTCAGATGACTGACTAGATTATCATCTAGACTAAATTGATTCTTTGAGCGTAAAACACCATTAGGATCAACAAAAAATACCTCCCTCTTTGCTTTCGATTTGTCATTCTCTCCCTCTATAGGCTTCTGAATATTCTCGTATACTTTTTTCTCACCCATCACTTTTCACACCTTGTTCTCCACCCCCTTTCCTTCCTCTTCCGCTACCACTTTCTTCTTCCCTTTCATGGTAGTCTTTTCCTTGGATTTACACTGGTTTACCACCTAACCTTGTTTTCAGCACCAATTGCAAGATGCCAGAACATGCTCAAAAATAACTTCCTGATAATGATTGTTTTCAAGCCCAGGTAGACCAATAAAAAAAAATCAGATTTCAACGGCACCAAAACATCCATCTCCACATATATTCTAGTAGCTTCTAGCCTTGTAACCCACATGGTTGCATTATCACACTTCAGAAAATGTCCAAAGCCATCTCCAAAACTTTTTAACAAGGAATATTGATAAACATTTGGTGGAAAACTTGGTAACGTGATCCATACGGGGACCAATGGAGATTCATCATCTTCATTAAATCCCAAGATCCAATGGAAAACTTTGTATGGAACACCATCAACATCCAAATTTCCTTTAGCCATAACAGTTGCAAAGTCATTTTCGTTAGTCAACCGATCTAGTATATTATAGGGATTACGTAATGCCAACCATTGGCATAGATTTTATACCCCATCTATTTTTGATAAAGCCTCTAATATGATCAAGAGATGGCTGACTTCATTGAAACTTTAAAACAATCATAAAACGAAACGGTTCTGCAGATTTTGCAATTTCAGCTTGAGAAAATGTAAAGAACATCTCCCCCTCAACAAATCTGGGTTCACGAACTGAAATTCCCATGACTGGTAAAGGTTGTGGTCTATTAACCACAATATCTACATAGCCTCTGTGTAAACTACCTCCAACAACGTTCTTCAAAGGATCCTAGATGTCTCCATTCTCATTCCCATTCATAGCAGACGATTGGGCCTCTGAGGAAGATGATTACGCCGTTGGATTCACCATGCAGCAAACCCTAGGGAGACGTAATCCTGAGAGAGAAGTTCGTACCCTGCCACGTTAGCAAGTGTGTTCAACCAATACTTGATAGATGAGTGCTTAGTTCCATTCAATCTACTAATGCAATTTGTGAATTTTGTACAGGAAATCATATGGGGGTAGATTGTCAAGTGGGAAATCCATTCACCAACAATAGTTCGGAGCAAGCAAACTTTGTGTCGAATTATCAATGATAAAGCAATCCTTATTCCAACACTTACAATTCAGGATGGCGAAACCACCCAAATTTCTCATGGAGCAACTCCTAGAATGTTGTCAAACCTCCACCACATTTTCAAAATAAAAAACAAGAGAAGAAGCCGAATATGGAGGAGGTAATGGCACAATTTATGGCTAAGGTAGTACCGAATAGTGTACTACCATTTTGCAAAATAAGTTGCCACCAAAGCTTAAATATACAGGGAGTTTTACTATTCCTTGCACAATTGGAAACTCTTATTTTGAAAAATTTTTGTTTGATTTAGGTGCTAGCATAAATTTGATTCCCTTTTTTATTTTCAGGCAATTGGGGATATGAGAAGTCAATGCCACTACTGTTCCACTTCAATTGGTAGATTGATCCAACCAATGACCAAGAGGCATAATAGATGATGTTCTTGTTAAAGTTGACAATTTTATTTTCCCTGTAGATTTTTTTTTGTTTTAGATTAATGTTGGGGACCTCAGTCTAGTCCCCAAACATTAGGGGTCCAGGGGTCTCGCGTCACCTTATGATGACCAAATGTACCTTGTTACTTGGTTCAGCTAGGATATGGCAATGAATCCTAGGTTAATGAAGATATGGTGTTTAGTGATGGATTTGATGATGATAATGAGTTCGGGTGATCTAAGTTTGATGTAATGTGGAATGACTTGATGGTTGCCCTTGATGTTGGCACTACTTGGATCATGCTTAGGGTTGGTATGGTGAAGTGTAGCTAGGGTTTTGGGTGGTGGAGGAAGATAGAGAAACCCCACTTATTCTTGGTGGACCGTTGGGAAGAACTCTCATAGATGTGCAACAAGGAAAACTAATACTATAGGTGCAAGATGAACAAGTTGCATTCAATATGTTTGAGGTAATGAAATATCTGTCAACAACCGATACATGCTTAAACATAGATATGATTGATGAACTTGTGGTAGAATTTTTTGAAGAGAGTTATCCTAAGGAACCACTTGAGGCATGTCTTGCTCAATCCGGCACTTCCGATTTTGAGAATTCCAAGATAAGCAATTGTCCGCTCTATTTAGAAGCATCTCCACCTAACTTGCCTAAAGGGAAGTCGAAAAACATAACATTGGGCGAAAGGGGCTGCCAAGGAGAGCCGTTACTTATGTATACTTGAAAACTTATACTTAGCTTTCTTTTTCATAATCGTGTCTTGTAGAGAAATGCGTCAGTTCGTAAAGCATCTTAGAGAAAAAGCGTTTCATTTTCCTTTTCGTTTATTTAAGAAAATTCTAGAAGAGTATGAACGCAATACTTACCTAGACTTCATGCCATACTCATTCCATGCAGTCACGCACAATGTATGTTTGTGTGTTATCATATATGCCATGCCATGCCAAGTTATTACATATTTGTCTATTACACATAATTTATTCTGTCATGAGTTATTCATCTGTTACACAATATATTCTGTCTCGCATTACTATACATTGCAAGTACATAATGTTAAGTATGCTATTTATTATATGTATGTCATGTCATGTTCATTGTTGCAAGTATGTCATGCTAAGTCTTAATGTTTTTCGTTACATGTGATACCATGTTATGAAATATTGTCTGTTATATGTTATGCCATATTACAAAATATTGTAGGTTACATGTTATACCATGTTACAAAATATTGTCTAGAATAAGCAATCATGGTAACCCCATGAGAGAAAAATAAACAATTATAGTGAACCCATAAGATAAGAATAAGCAATCATGGTAATCCCATAAGATAACAATACACGACCAGGATGAACCCATAAGATAAGAATAGGAAATCATGGTAATCCCATGAGATAAGAATAAACAATTATGGTAGCCCCATGAGATAAGAATACACCATCATGGTAATCCCATGAGATAAGAGTAAGCAATCATGGTAATCCCATGAGATAAGAATAAGCAATCATGGTAACCCCATGAGATAAGAGTAAGCAATCATGGTGATCCCATGAGATAAGAGTAAGCAATTATGGTAACCCCATGAGATACGAATAAGCAATTATGGTAACTACATGAGATAAGAATACATCATTATGGTAATCCCATAAGATAAGAATAAGCAATCATGGTAACCCCATGAGATAAGAGTAAGCAATCATAGTGACCCCATGAGATAAGAATAAGCAATCATGGTGACCTAATGATATAAGAATAAGTTTCAGTTTAAGTTCAAGTTCATGTCAAGAAGATGAGTTTAAGTAGTTAAAGAATCAAGATTCCAAGTTTATGTTAAGTCAAGTTTCACATCAAGTGCATGTTAAGTCAAGTTTCATATCAAGTTCATGTTAAATCAACTTTCAGATCAAGTTCATGTTATGTTCATGTTCATGTTAAGTTCCAAGTTCATGTTCATATCATGTTATATTTACGTATATGTTATGTTCAAGCTCACATTCATGTTATGTTATGTTCATGTTCACGTTATGTTCCAAGTTCATGTTCACGACATGTCATGTTATGTTCAAGTTCACGTTATGTTATGTTATGTTCGTGTTCACATTATGTCTCAAGTTTACATTTATGTCATGTTATGCTCAGGTTTATGTTAAGTTCAAGTTCATGTTTATGTTATGTATGTCCACGTTCATGTTATTTTCAAGTCCATATTATGCTTCAAGTTTACGTTCATGTTATGTTGCTAGTCCATGTTATGTTTTAAGTTTAAGTTCCTGTCATGTCAAGTCAAGTTCAGTTCCCGTTTCAATTCAAGTTATGTCAGTTATGCCATGATATATGTCAAGTTATGCTATACTTACTTACGACTTTAATTATGCACTCATGTTTTTATTGTCATGCATGTATCATTAACCTATATGGGAGTTTCCTGTTAACTTGCTATGATTTGTAATCAAATCTCACCGTGGTAGTCCCAACTACCATTCTCCCGAATGGTAGGCATTGTTTCAGGATTAGAGTAGGGAGCAGACACAATAGACTGGAGGAGGTAGATTAGACGCCGCAAATGAGATGAGAAGCTTATAACTTCTATAGTTGGGTTTTTTTGGATAGTATTCTAGCCTCATTAGTCAAGTTAAGTGAGTTACTCGACGAATTGGCTCAATAGTGTATTTTGATAATGTATATATGGAGTCTAGTCTCCCATGTTTTAAGATTATAGTCTTTTGAGACCCGTACTATAATCGTGGATGTTTATTTTGTTAAGTATGTATGGATTATGCTTTAACTATTTGAGATATTGTAAGTTTGGTGTGTAGTATTGCGCAAGAAAAAATTATCCGCAGCTAATATTGTATAATGCTAGATGTATGTTAGGAATATTATATCTTATATGTCATGAATGGGGGCAGGTAACCTTGTGTTGTATGTCCTGACGCTTTGAATGTCCGTTCGATTCCAAATAGAATTTGGGGGCATCACAGGGCCCCTATTGCCTGTTTAGTACACTTGTTTGCCTTTCCCCCCAATGCAGAGGGTGCCTGTTTGCCTTGGCCTAAAGACACAACCTTTAAACCAACGGTCTCTACTAAATTTTTACCTAGAGACCCCACTACATTTATGCTAGTGTTGTCTTTTTCCTTAGAAAGGGCCTCAGATAAGGAATTGGGACCATACCTGATATTTTGCCCAGGCTTTCCTCCTGCCCCGAGACTTGGCAGGTACGAAGTCTTCTTTTTGAGTTTTCGACCCTCCTTGAGAATCCGCCACTTCTTCAGGCATAGCTGACTGTTTGCCCTTGTGAATTGTTGATGCTTCCACGTCATCACCATCAACCTTGTTTGTTGAGCAATTCTCATGGGAATGGATAGGTCCATCCTTGCTACCCTGTCTAGCCTTGGCACCTTTTTTCTAGTTTGATGCACATAGCCAGGCAGCATATTGAGCTTCATTCTTCCCATGTAATGATTTGACTGCTACATGTTCAAGACATCTAGTTGCACTGTGTTTGATTGTACCACAACAAAAATAGAAGTTTGGAAGTCTTTTATATTGAAAGGAAATCTAGACTTTGCTCCCATTGAAAGAACTAATAACACCTCTCATGAGAGGTTGTGTGATATTAACTTTCATATGAAAACGTAGGTAAGGATGCATCCAATCCCATCCTCATCCACATCCACTTCCACTACTTCTCCCACATTGCTCCCTATCTTTTCACCAACATCTCTAGTCATTCCCCCCAGGGGGATATTGTGAAACTAGATCCAAAATTTTTCTATTTCAAAAACTATGTCTTTTGGTGCCATCATCCCATCATACTCCTTGAGACATACTAGGTTTCGATCAAAGGTCCATGGCTTCCCTTTCTTAACGTTCTCCATATCATGAGCATTGTTGAATTCTATTAAGAAAAGGTTATCCACAATAGTATTAAAATGTATCACTCCCCCTGGCTTCCATATCTTCATGATTGTGCCCTTGAAATCTTCTCTGTTTATTAGCTTATCCACTATAAGACCTAGCAAGCTCATTCTGCCTCTTCTCGACACCATTTCATTTGCTGAAAACTTGACTTGTACCTTCATTTGTTCAGCCTCAGTAAGCCTAAGCTTACCCCACTTCTTGAGCAACTCCTTAGACATCTTCCTCCCTCTCAGGTTGAAGAATCAAATTAGAAGACAACCTTATGATGACTTGCATAATTTAATATATTTTACCACTTCTTAACTTTACACTTTTGCATAATTTTATTTATTTTTATTGATTTTAGGCTTCATTGTCATTATTTAAATTTATTTCAGATTTAAAATAAAGGAAAATCCAAATTTCATTGGTGCTACTTAAGGGATAAATATCAAGTTGATTTGTTTTTTTTTTTAATAGCAGGGGAGATTGGAACTAGTCAAATGGCAAACCTTTGAATTGCATGTTAGAAATTGAAAGAGAGAAGAGCACTACAAATGAAATAAACATGTGATCAAGACGCAATTTTTATTTTTATTTGATGTGATTTAGACGTCATAAGGAGTATCTTTATTGCTTATAGCTATTGGGCTCTTGGGAAACGGATGCAAGCTGAAAGCTTTTGGACGTGAACTAAAGCAGCCTTTGATTTTATTTAACTTGGATTTATTGCATGGGACATGGAGCAGCGGAAGTTTGAAGTTGGCGGTTTGACTTGGTAAAGTAGCTTAAGGGAGCCAGCATTATTTGATTTTTTGACAGATCTATTACGCACGCATGCAAGACGCTCAACTGGAGATTTCATTTTCTTTTGACCGGTTTACATGCATGCGTAAGGAGCTCTCGTTTTAATTGACGGGGATCCAGCAGGTTTTAGATCTTTGAAAAAAAAAAGGCAGCTTTAGTTCTTTAACTTTGTAGACGCACGCACGGAGAGGACTTTGGAATTTTTTTTTTTTTTTTTTTTTTTGTCTTTCGTTGGAGGAGGAAGCTGCGATTCGGAAAAATTATGGTGAATTTATTTATGTTGAATTTAATTTTTAGCATAAACTAAATTTTATTTATTCTAAAAAAATGATGTAATTTAGTTCCGAACTATGCTTGATTTTTTATGCTAATTTAAAGCAATTCTTTCTTTATTGATCTGATTTATTTTGAGTTTATTGTTTTTAATTAACTGACCATTAATTAGATGATTTTAATCTTGTGATTTGCTATCGAAAGAGAGAATTATACGATAGATCTTGAATATTTCGGCATAGGTAAATATAGAGATTGAATGACTTATATGAACTTATATAGTATTTAAAGCATTAGTCTTATTGCTTTCTTGCTTTATGAATTTTCATACTCTTGTGTAAAATGATAAACATGAATAATTTCCAATTGACTATCGAAAGAGGTTTTTGGATGAATTAGAGATTTGCTAATAAACAAAAAGAATTAAATTCAATTAGTTAGATGAGTAAAGCATAGTGAGGAATTAGGTGAAATCGATTTCTTAGAAGTTTTCTTTCCCATTAATTTGATCTTCAAACATCACTTTTATTTACATTTTCGTATTTTTCTTTGAATTTATTTTACTTTAAATTGCATTTACATTAATCTTAGTGACTTCTCTAGATAAAATCAAGATTGGTATAATTTCGGTATTTGTCAAAAGTAAGTTACAAATCTTGAGGACAATACTCTTCTTATCACTTTACTATAAAACTATGATATTGTGCACTTGCAATTTTACATTGATCACTTACCCTTAGCAAGATAGTTCTCCTTAACTCAAACTAGAGAGAAGTTGGAGATTCTCTCTCTGAGTTTGTAACACCTCATTTACGAAGGTATGGGTATGGATAATTAGCTCTTATTACTTAATATCAACATCAATATTACAACTATAAAATCTAGAAAAACGTCATAAAATATTAATTTATTCACTTAACCCAAATATCCATCTTCCTTCATAGGGACAACAAAGAAATTCTCAATAACATAAATTAAAAACTCTCAAAAGACTTGAAAATATCCTTAACTCATCATGTGATGCCCCCAAATCCCCACGCATGGACACAGGGAAATCGAGACGTCTGGATGATGACAACACGAGTCACCACCCTATCGATGAGTGTCAAGTGTGTGTAAAAGTAACAAATGTGCAAAAGAAAACGCAGCGGATAACGAAAGTCATATAATTAAGTACCAGAATTTTTCTTAGTTTAATACAAAGCTGTTTAAAACATACATAATAAAATATTACAAACTACAAATATTGTTCAAAACCAACGACATGGCATAAACTCCAACATTAGAACTCTGGCGGAGCCGCATCCTCGGGCTCAGCCTCCTCCTCCTCCTCCTCCTCGAACTCTGAATCAAAATCTACGGAACCAAAAATGGTGCCGCAGGTAAGTAAAAGCCAAATACCACTAGATAAAAACATATTAACTCAAACAACATGTATGAAAAAAAAGCCAATGCACATGTCCCGTAAAACCATATTTTTCCACGCACGCCAAAAACCCATTTGGCCCAAAAACATATCGCTTAAAACCAAGTCTCGCCATTATCCCAGATAATGGCCCAAACCACCATTTTTCCAGAAAATGGGTCGAAAGCCTCAAAACCAAATCTCGCCATTTTCCTACAAAATGGCCCGCATTCGAAAACCATGAAAACGATTCAATTATGCATGCACCATGATCTCCCCTAGGGATCATCCGCACACCCTATCTCTGTGCCACACTGCAGGTAACGACTACGCATGTGACACCTAAACGAGCGATGCCTAGACTTGCGCCCAACGCGTCCCTAGCCAGGCCATCCTCTAGTCCCCGCCACTCTAGGGACCGCGGAGTCGACAAGACAGCGTTACCATATCGTGCGATCCGGTCGTCGCCTTGTGACGACACAGGGGATGTCACTCAGTATTATCCACTCCCAAGTGACCAGAGGAGCTCCACCGAGATAATAACCCATTCCGGCTTGGCTCGTGAGACTGATTGAGCTGAAATATTGCACATTTTAACTATTTAAAACCAATATATTTTAAATTCATCATGACATTATTATTGGTTTTAAATAGAAAAATGGTTAAAATGAATAAATCAAAGTTGTGATTTTAATTGATTAAAAGCATGAATTTCTGCTTGAATTCTACCAACTATTGATTACTTGCATTCTAGTTCATAATTTTTCTTGCTTTCCATTATCATTTGCATTTGTACCATTGTTTTTCTTGTTCTTCATGTTCATAAATTTTCTTGAGCTATCTTTTTATCTTTTGGGTTCAATTCATGAACCTCAAAAGATAGAAGCACTTCTTGCCATCTTTGAATGGAAGTTGCTCAAGCTAATTTTTCATTTGTGTTATTTTGTTGTTGAGTTTTTTTTTTTTTTTTATCTCCATCTCCATTTTTCATGCATACCATGGTTCATTATGTTCATGCCTTGTTCATACTTTGTCTGGAGCCTTCCCACCATTTAAACAATCCCAACTCCATCTAACCTCATACACGGCTACACCAATCACCCCACATCATGCTCACTTAAACCATGACCCACCATAGCCCTCCAACAAGCCACCAAACTTGCCGTCCAACCCATCCCCCATTTCCCTCAAACCTAGCCACCACCTAAAAAGTGGTCATTTGCTTTTCCATTAGCTAATTTGCCCTTAGTCATTTCGGCTAGCTACCATCTCACCAATGGATCCCTTTTCACACTCAAATAAATCCACCAACTCATTTCCAACCCACCTAAATTATACATTAAGAAGAAGGCTGCTGGTTTGGCTTAACTTACATTGGTTGTTGCAGCTAAATTAAGGTGAGGAACATGTGATGGATTGGAAGAAGAGGGCTGCTGCTGTCCACCGAAATGAAGGAAGAAGTTATTGAAATCAAAGGGCTGCTGTCCACCGAAACTATATGAAGAAGAAGGCTGCTGCTCTCCACCAAATTTAACATTGAAAAAGTCATAAAAGGCTGCTTCCTTTCCGTTGAATTGGACAAGAACCGAAATGAAGAAAAAAGAAAGAAAGAAAACATGTGACAAATTGAAGAGAAGCCGGCTTTGTTGAAGTGTGAAGAACATGTGATGAATTGAAGATGGATTTCGGCTGAAATGAAATTGATTGGAGGAATGAGTTTGCAACTTGGGGCAGCTATTTATATATATATATATTGCTGGATGAAGAAAAGAAAGGAGAGATGCCGTGCTTGACTCTTGAAGAGAAGTCGGCTAGAGTGAATTGTAGTTGGGGGAATGAATTGAATTAGTTTGGACCGGTCAAAGCAGTAGGTGAATGAATTGTTGTGTGCTGAAATTGAAATAACAAATTGAAGAAACAAATTGAGGAAGTCGGCTGGAGAGGCAATGAAGAAACTGAGTATGAGTTAGGCAAGGAGTTAGGCATCAAGTTAGTCAACAAGTTAGGCAAGAAGTTAGGCAAGAAGTTAGGCATGTTGGACTTGGTTGTTTGGTTTGAATTAATAAACCAATTGAATAAAATAATTGAAGAGGAATGCAATGCAAGACACAAAATAATTAAAGAGGAATGCAAGTGGCCGAAATTGAGGTGTGAAATGCAAGAATGAAGTGTGAAACCAATTGAATGAGAGATGAAGTAGCCAAGATGTTTGGCTATAAAATCGGTGCACTCCGAAGCTTAAGAGCACATCTAGGACAACTCAAACTTAGACAAACACACAATTTTCTGCTATGTACTTGAAAGAATTAGCTCCTTTTTGTTTTCAGAAATTTTGTTTCTCCTTTTAGTTTCAAAGCTTTGTTGTTTTAGCATTTTTTTTTTAGTGTATTAAGATTTGTTCTAGACTTTTATTTCATTAAGAGTAATACCTTAATATTAAGTGTGCTAGTTTGTTTCATTACTAGTTTATTTCATGTAACAAAAAGAAATTGTTTTAGAAGTTTTAATCAAGTGTGCTATTTTGTTTCATAAAGAATTGTTTTAGAAGTTCTAAATTAATTGTGTTACCTTAATTTATTGCAAGAAAGGTTTGGTTTTAAGCTTTTGTTTTTGTTTTTGATTTTTCTGAACATCATATGTGAAGAGCAGAGGAATTGTTATAGAGTTTTTATTAAAGGTTTAGAGATTAATTTTCAAGAGTGAAACGTGAGAAATTGTTCCTTTTTGTTTCGAATTTAAATTAAATAGTGAAAGGAAGTTTTCGTTTAGACTTTTCGTTCCCTATTTTATTTAACTTCAGTTTAAAGTTTATAGAATATTTTTGAGTTTCTGTTTACTTATTTTGTGTTATTTATTTTTCTTACTTCTTTAAGTTTTCATTTAATAGTGATTACAACTGTTATGTGTTATTTTGAGAATTCATGATTTAATTACAAAGATGAATTCTAGAATTTTGGTTTTGGGCATTTTAAATTTTCCGTTCATGTTTTTGTCAATTACTTTCTAATTTAGTTTAATGCTTAATTTAGTTTTATTAATTTCTGAGTTTAATTTATTAGTCCTTTACATTCCAATCCAACAAACAAAAAAAAATTCAAAAGACATGAATCTAGTCCATGACTAGTACCCTTTTCCATCCATTGCATATACCATCATTTTATTTTCTCTTTGTGAAGTTTTTCACATTTTTTTCAACGAGTTTAATTTTAAGCAACTTTCCCTGAGGAAACGATCTAGGAATTTATTCCTAATTATTACACGACATCCTCCTGCACTTGGGATAGCATTAGTGCTACTCATTTTTGAGTGAGTCAGAGACACGCACCCGAAATCCATTTACGCAAACAAAACACAATTTTTTCAATTAACATAAAATGCATATGTATGCAATATATAACGCACACCTCATGGCACAAATAACCAACCAATCACAATCAACCAAAATCAAGCAATCCGTCCTCAATCCATCAGACCCCCGAACTCCTCGGACTCAGTCTAGAATCAACCAACCAACAGCAAATATTTATTATAAGAGAAAAATATATTTAAATCTAAAAGTAGAGTTTGAAAAATACTTACAGCGCTATACGGTATTTTTCGAAAGCTCGCGACGTTGCAAACGGCTGAGGAAAAGCAAAGTAACAGTGTAATTTACACTGTAGCCGTGGGTAATAAATTACCCACTTTCGAACTGGGACAAACCAAGGCACGAAATTGATAGGAAATGGTCTTGAGATGTTTATGAAGTTAAAGGAAATGAGTTTTGACCGTGGGTGGTGGTGGAAACGGCGGTGGAAGCAGAAAAAGCCCAAATCGGAGTTGAGCTCGTGGGAGCTGCTCTGGCAATGGATCGATGCCGGAAATGGGTGGGTTAGGTCGGCAAGAGGTGGTGGAAGAAGCTATGAAGAGATGGTGGCCAGAGGTGGTGCGACGGCGCTGGAAATGGTGAAAAACTGTGTGGCTTGGAGGAGCTCGTGGTGGCTAACGGTGGCTCGGATGGAGGTGAAACTTGGTGGGGATGTTCACGGGTGGAAGGAGAAGAAAATTGGGTGGGTGGTGTAGGCCACGCTGCCGGTGAGCGGCGGTTCTGGGCTGCGAAAGCAACTGGCGACAGGGGGGAAAACAGGGCTGGTGCCGTGACTTCCAGGGGCTCGTGGCAGCTAACGGCTGGTCTGATGGGTTTGAAAATTGGTGGGGATGATCTATGGTGGGAGTGGAAGAGAATGGTGGGGGTGGTGTACTGCACGGCGGTCGGACGATGACGCACCGGGCTGTCAAAGGGGCGGCGACGGTTAGGAGAAAAGAGAAGGAGCAGCGCGCGAGGAGAGAAGAACCAGGGCGAAAGAAGAAGAAAAAGAAAGAAAGGAAAGAAAAGAAGGAAAAGAAAAAGAAAAAGGGAAAAAGAAAAAGAGAAAAGAGAAGAAATGAGGTACAATCCTCACTCCGGAAACCAAAAACCGATCCGCCGAAAACGATTTTAAAAACCGTAAAACGACTAGAATAAATTAAACACAACATCAAATAAATTAAAAACCAATTAAAATACATTAATTTAAAATAAATAAACCATTATATTAATTAAATTAAAAATACTCATTCAGTGAAAATATACGTAAAAACAGGTCATCACACATCAAATCAAAATATTCGAAAATAAATCAATTTACTAACTATGACTCTCAAATAAGTACTTGTACCCTCGGAAACTTATTCCACTACGATCATCACACTTTGCCAAAACGTCCTACTCGTATTTGAAAAATATTATGGAGATAAGGGGTGAGTTATCAACAATTCGGTAAGCAGAGAACATATACTAGTGTGCAAACATGAGCATTTATATAGTTCAAAGTGCAGAACAAAATGGTATTACTTTTAGAATGCAGAATCAAAACATGTTATCAAAAATATTAGAGTGAAAGTTTCAAAAAAATATTTTTATTCAAAGTTCCTTTGGCACAGCATAACTGAAACACTGCATTAGAACAGAATTCCATGTTTAACTCCTGTGGTAGGGTTGTGCAAACCCCGATGGCTAACCAAGCAGAAACAAAATGTGAATCTTCTCCTTATTATTCTCGAAGCCTCGAGTGTGCACACAGAAAAAACTACCAGAAAACCACTTTGTTTCCAAAGTGGATGCACCAGAAACAGAACGGTTGGTACCAACCCAAACAGAAATCACTATTAGCACCTGTGGTAGGTTAAACAGATCACCATCCACAGACCATATCTCAAATTCAGAATGTCATGTCAAAAGTTTTTAGAAATTACATCATATTATATCGGAGTTCAAACATCTTCAGAACATAATAGAATCAGATTACAAAAATGTTATTTATGTACAAAATTTTATATTCACTCTCTTTTGCACAGTTTAGAAACAAAATTCTTTTCATAACATATGATGCACATTTTCATAAATCAACCTTAGTTTATTTTATTTTTATGCAAAGTTTATCTAGGAACCTCGCTTACCTAGTCTTCTTAGCTTTTCAGAATTTCTCCTCAACAGTACTGAACAAAAATCAATCTTTACCTATAAAATAGTCATGTACTCCCATAAATTTCCAATCATACACATATATCAAAATTTAAACTTGAAATACTAAGTAATTTATTTTTCCTTAAAAAATAATCTACAACTCTCGTAACCCAAAATATCGTCACTTCCCAAAAATCATATATATCTACCTAATATTCACTCAACCTAATTCCCATTTATTCACAAGGTTTATTTAAAAATTAAAACCCAACCCATTTAACAAAAAAATAAAAGTCTTTAAAATAAAAATATTACCCAACTGAAAAATAATTTAGAACCCGAACTCAATCTAAAAGTATTTTACTTCAAAAATCATTTAACGTAGCACACTAGTGTGTGTGTGTGTATATATATATATATAACACAACCAAAAAAAATTAAACCCACTTAAATAAATCCTTAAAGACTATGTTTTAAAAAGTGAGGGTAAATTGTAATTTACTAACAAAAATTTTACCATACTTTATGTAGAACAAATAGGGAAAGAAAAACTGAGACCAAACACATGCAATGGAAGCTTCCAAACTCACCGAGAGTGGAGGAACAACGTGAGGAGCTGGGAGGTGGCAGAGATTATGTCGGCGAGGTGGCGGCTAAACACTGAGAGAGAGAGAGAACGGTGAGAAGGAGGACTTACACACCAAGCACAACGGGGAGCTACGGGCTGGGGTCACCCATGGCAGAGTCCGAAGGTGGGAGCTTGTCCTCCGGCATCTTTTGCTATCAGTGGGGTTGTTTGCGACTATGGTAACCGATGTGGGCAATGGCTTCAGGGTAGTTGATGGTTGAGTCAAAAAACTCTGTTTTTGAGAATCAAAACAGAGGTGCTTTAGTGATGTGTGAGGCTGTGCTTTAGTGTTGGACGGCTGAGGAGTATGGGTCAACGGAAGTTGGGCTGGCGACTTGAGGTGGTGTTTCCGTGCGTGTGGGTGCCAACTGCTCTGTGTGGGTTGGGCAGTGAAGATCTCGGCAGCATTTGCAGTGGATTTGCCTCACGGTGGTGTATCTTGGCTATTAGTTGTGTGTGTGAAGCTAACACGGTGGCTGGGCTATGGGCTGGCATAAAACGCCGTGCAGGAGGGAACTCGGCAGAATTGGGTGGCGTATAGTGTTTCTAAGTGCAACGGTGGTTGATCAAACCGCTCTAGTTTTATGCATGAAAAACGGGAGTTGTTGGGTTCTTGGTTCCTGTTTGGCACACGGTCGGGCTGGGTGGTTCTGTGACGGTGCTGGGTGCAAGGCTGTGAGGGACCGCGGTTGATTGAGATGCAGAGCATGATTCCGACGGTGGTACGGCTTCGTGTAGGCCACATGGTGTACGGTGGTTTGGAAATGGGAAGGCTACGACACTATGGCTTGCATGGGACGAGGAACACCACTCTGTGCTTCATGGTAGGGATCAACTAGGAAAAGCTTGGCAGTGTAAAAACAAACCTAGAGGTGATGCGGCGTGAAGGAGTAGAAAGCTTGGTCGTTTCTAAGATGCAAGGAAAAAATATATGCATATTTATAGGAAATAAAACCCTAGGGAAAACGAGACGTGAAAGACTCAAAATGCAAACTTATCCTTGCCGAAACCCTAGCAGTACTAACCCATGTGCACGAAGAGGAAACTGACTCATGGAGACGAGTAATTCTTGAAGCATTAAGAACATTTCTCCCATGATCCACTCAGTAAACATGCATGGTCTAGCTATATCTATTTCATAGCTTTATGTGATGATGCTAATTGGTTTGATTTGGCCACTAAGAATTGTAAGATGAGAATTTTGAGTTTTAAGATGAAATATTAAAATATTATATTTTAATATTATTATTATTTTAAAATTTGAAAAAGTTAAGAAAAAGTTGAATTATTTATTATATTTTGTATTAGGATTTGGGAAAGTTGTAATGATGAGATGAAAATTTTGAATTTGAGATGAGAATTTTTAATGGCCAAATCGAACAGAATTTATTTTTCCAGATTCACTCATTCAGCTCACTAAAACAAAGTTTGCAAGTTAGCCTCTAATTACTCTTGGATAATAGTATCATGTTTTTGTGCTAGCATTGGATATTTATTACTTGTGTCAATCTATGATTGTTAAGTCCTTAATTATTGTGTCACATGTTCGTTGTTGTGTTGAATCATGTGTGTACTCGGTATGGCATGCTATGTTGGATTCTTGTGCTTGCTTGAATCATGACCTTATATTTGGTTAATATTGTAGTTCTTGCTTAAGTGTCACATTGAATCATAATATGCTGTGATCGTGTGATATACCCAAACCTACTGGCCATGTTTATATGATACACTTTCCTTGCCATGCTGTCATGCAGTTTACATGCCATGCTATGATTACATGTTATGTTGAGATGCCATGCAAAGTTTACGGGTTATGCATTAAATAAGTTTTGGCACCACCTCAAAGCTAGGATGGGGGAAAAGTCCTAGTACCTTGTCTAGAGTGACTGATAGTAGAGTAGTAACCCCTGGATTGACAAAGTACTGTCAATGGGCTTTGAATGGGACCACAAGGTTTTCGGAGCGTAGTAGTGGCACCTAATGATAATGGATGCAACATATTGTAAGTACGTTGAAGGTGCTACGAATTGTCATACAAAATTGTTAACTTTTGGTAAAGGCATGTCAATCTGCCAAGGGTTTAAGATAACTCATGGTGAAGGCATTTCAATTTTCTTGGGTATCTCTCCTATGACTTATTCATAGCTGGTCAAAAGGCCTGTGATGTGATGAGTAACTAGCCAATGCGCGCACATGGTTCTTAGTGTAACCATGAGGTATCCAATCGTTGTTTATATTGGATAATAGCATATGTAATTGATATGAAATGGTAAGTATGTGCAAAAGGTTACATTGTTAGAAGTTCATTTCTTTGTAAAAGAAGTATGAGTGAGTGAAAAATATAGTTAAGAACCTGCACGTTCATGCTCATGTATCCATGTTCATGTTTACCTTATGCATGCTTATGTTATCTCTATTTTTGTTTTTGGCATAACTTGCTGAGATCTCTTGAAATCTCATTGTGGTAGTTTCCACTATCATTTTTTCTAGAATGGTAGAAGTGGTGACAGGTCTAGAAGTCACCTGAAATGATAAAGGATGAGTATACAGTAGAGGTTAGGATAGCTGATTTCTATATGGAGTCATTTTGTATTTGATGAAAGATATTCAAGACATCCTCAAGGGAGAGTATGTACCTCATTGGTCATCCATGGGTGAAGAAAGCTTAACCTTCGAGAGTTGCTAGATAATCGATAATCAATAAGTTCATGGAGATCATTTTGATACCAATTTTTGAGGTTCAGTCGATCCTAGTAGCAAATTGGATGCTTTTGTAGTTGAATATAATATGGTGATCTTTTGATATTTCTGAAGGGTTAGGATTTGGGACCCTACTTTTGTATGGATGTTTGAAACTACTAATTTGGGATTAATAGAACATGTTTAGGTACCATGATAGATTGCTCAGCCTTTACTATTATTTCATATTCTTATAAACATGTTAGGTGTATTGCATGTTAACTATCATGTACGAGGGGTATTGCATGTCCCAATGCTTCAATTACCGTCAATCCCAAGTGAGGGTTGGGGGTGTCACACCTTGGAGAATGTCAGTGTTGTTTGATAGAAAGAAGGATGGGACCCTTAGGATGTGCATCAATTATCGGAAGTTGAATAAGGTGACCATAAAGAATAGGTACCCTTTGCTAAGGAAAGATGACTTGTTTGATCAGTTACAAGGAGCTGTAATATTTTCTAAGATTGATCTTAGATTCGATTATCACTAGCTGAGTATTAGGGAGGGTGGCATACCAAAAATAGTGTTTCAAATGAGGTATGACAACTTTGAGTTTACGGTGATGCCATTTGGGCAAACTGACACCCCCGCAATATTCATGGATATTACGAACAAGGTGTTCAGACCTGTGATGTGCCAAAATTACACTTGAATAATTGAGACATGTAACACAAGGTCACATACGGTCATTCATAATAGTTAAGGATGTAGTGCACCTAGCATGCATCTAAAAGTATGCAGTATTCATAGAGCTTAAATTTTTTTCTTGAAGCAATACACAATATACCAAAATGTTATATCCAAAAACATAATCATAATTTCATAATATCACATCTCAAAAGTTACCCAACAAGTCTATATCAAAATAAGTATTGGAGACAGTGCTCCATAAGTATAGACATAAAATAAAACTATTGGGCTAAATCACTAAGTCACTTGCACAACTCAACTATGATCTCCAAAATAATGTCTAGAAAATGGAGGATCAACTCCATCAACTCCTCGTGCATGCTCTATAGTCTAATCGACCTTGTATAGATGGTCGGATTCCCGCTCCTTTGACACATCATCTACCATTCTGAGGAGAATGGTAGCTAAGACGACCAAGTGAGATTTATAAAATCTCAGCAAGAAAAACTCCTTAGCAACCAACAATATAAATAGGCATGTGTGATGGTAATATGACATGTATGTACATAATGAAATGGACTTGAACATGCATGAGATGACTTGAAAATAACATGACTTTACATGAACATAACATGACTTGACTTGACATGAACATGGCATGATTGCGTGAGCATGAGACCTTGTTAACATATACATGTTTAATTATGTGAACTGTAGATGCTCCATGACTCCCCAAGGGTCATGTGCTCCTGCTAGTATAGCAACATAGGCATCTGCATTAACTATGAGTACGTCATGATAACTGAACTTGTAAATGTGTAATTTGGCACCACCTGTGTTGGATACCTGACTTCGCTCTAGAAAGCATTTACTTAGGCCCCATTCGAAGCCTGTTGATTGTACTTCGTCAATCTAGGAAATTCCACATCCAATTTAAACACTCTAGAGTGGACACATGAGTTTTACTAGGATAAGTCTAATCCTAGCACTTGGGATCGTGATAAAATAAAAAGACTCATTCATGACTTAGAAACATTTCATGATATACTCAATGCTTATGACGTGTCATTCATGGCATGTAACATAATAATATAAAACAGTATAATGACATGGCATTTGTGGCATGTGATAGATAATCATGTACAATAATAAGTGACATGGCATGACATATTACAAACAATTATAATAATCATAATAAACATGAATATAAAGTTCTAACAACCACACATTCGTAAGGGGGGGTCCTTCTCTCTGAGTAAGGTTTTCTCTCTGCTTATGTCAGAGTTTTGTCTCTCAGCTTGAGGCTGTGGAGTTTTGTGCATGCATGGCTACGAACAGGTTGACATCCTTATGGGAGGGTCTCAAACTCTCGGATGTGGAAGAGCAGGTGATTGTTTTATCTGATCTTTCCATACAAGAAGCGTCATTGAAGGGGAAACACTGTCTTCTGTCTTTGATCTCTTCTGATAAACCTATCAACACAGAAGCTTTCAAAACAACAATGGCTATGGTTTGGAGGTTGAAGGGGTGGGTGGAGTTCCTAGTGGTGGGTGATAATTCTTTTCTTATTGAATTCCAGTTGTTGACAGATAGAGAAAAAGTCCTGCAAGGTCGACCATGGACTTTTGACAGATATTTGGTTGCTTTGCAAGAAGTTGATGGCAGCCTCCCTATCAATGCCATTTCTTTTACACAAGAGCCATTCTGGGTGCAACTTCATAATATGCCCCTTGCAGGTATGAATCAGGAATATGGCAAGCTTATTGCTTCTGCAATTGGGGAGGTTCTTGCTGTGGAAGTGAAAGAGGATGGCACGGGTTGGGGCAGGAGTCTTCGAGTTAAAGTCTGTGTTAAGATCTTTGAACCTTTGATTCGTGGTAGATGGGTGCAAAGTGGTGAACAGAGGATTTGGATTGCTTTTAAATATGAAAGGTTGCAAAATTTCTGCTTCAAATGTGGAGTCCTCAAACACAAAGGTAAAAACTGTCCTCTTATGCATAGAGATGATAGTGAAGAGCTGCAATTTGGTCCATGGCTAAGGGCTACATCAATCAAAAGTAGACTGGCTGATGTGAAAAAATATGGTGGTGAAGGTGGTGGTTCTGATCAGTCACGGGAGGAGGAAGGTGGTGGGATTTCTGTTGGGCAGGAAAATGGCGGTCATTCTGAGGAGCCGTTACAACAGGAGCTTTCACTCAAGGCAGTTACTCCTAATAAAGGAGATGTTACTTTCATGCAGCAGGCCTGTCCCTCTCTAGTAACTGAAGGCAGCAATGATTCAATTTTAAAGAACAATCAATCTGAGTTATTGGCGTCTATGGAGATGGTTACACATGGACCTCAAGCTGGTGCTGATCTTTACCTTTAGCTCCCCATCACAATCTTATTTAATGAAAAGCAAGTCTACCTGGAAAAGGAAGGCACGTGAGGGACCAGGTAAGGATTTTATTTCTGATCCAAATTTACAACTTAAGGGTGACAAAAAAAGAGCTTTGAGGTCTAATTCTGTTATGCATGTGTCTTCTCTCCATGAGAAGAAACAAAAGACAACTGTGGAGGCATTTATTGATAATATGGTGGTGGCTGCGCAAGCCTTATGAGTTACATAAGTTGGAACTGTCGAGGGCTTGGGAACCCTCGAACAGTTCGTGAGTTGCTCTAAGTGCCCAAACTTTGTTTTTTTAATGGAAACAAAGTGTAACAGGAATAAGGTAGAAAGTATTAGAAATAAACTTGGCTACCAGCACTGTTTTGTTATTGAGAGCAGGGGTTTAAGTGGTGGGATCTGTTTCTTGTGGAAAGATCATGTGGAGGTGGAGTTATTGACTTATACTCAGCATCATATCTCATTAAAGGTGTCTGCTGAGGGTGAACAAAGTCCTTATTTACTAACAGGATTTTATGGATTTCCTGATGCTGCTCGAAGGGCTGCTAGTTGGGAGCTTCTCAGGGCCATAAAGCCTTTTGATAATTTGCCATGGATTTGTATTGGAGATTTTAATGAAATCCTCCATAGTTATGAAAAATTTGGTGCAGCAGATAGGCCTTTCAGAATGATGGAGGATTTTAGAACTGCAATGGAAGATTGTGCTTTGAGGGAAGTTCCATTCCAAGGTGATTTCTTCACGTGGAGTAATAAAAGGGAAGGGGATTCTTTTACTAAAGAAAAACTGGATAGGGCATTGGGCAATCAAGCTTGGTTTGATTGCTTTCTTGATTGTTATATATCAACTCTTGCAGCTCAATGCTCTGATCATGCACCTATTCTCCTTTTATTGAGCAGTGAAAATTTAACTAGAGCTTCTGGTTCAAGGCCATTCAGATATGAAGCTAGTTGGTTTTTAAGGGATGGCTGTGAGGAAGTGATTAAAAGAGCATGGGGCAACACATTACTTCAGCATTCAAGGATAAAAGAATCTATGCAAGGCTTGAAAAGGTGCAGTGAGGAACTGACCCAGTGGAGTAAGGCTACTAGCCAAAGTACTAAGCATGTGATCCAGTCCAAAAGAAACCAAATCAAACAGTTGCAAAGTACTAATAGAGGAGACAGAAATTCAGAGATTTATCAACTCAAGAGGGAAGTTGACACATTAATGGAAGAAGAGGACTTAAGATGGAAACAAAGGGCAAAGCAACAGTGGCTGAAAGAGGGGGACAGAAATACAAAATTTTTTCACAAATGTGCTTCCCAACGAAGGAAAGTCAACTCTATCAAAAGAATAACAGATGATGAGGGGCGTATAATTGAAAATCCAAAGGAATTGGGCTCTCTATTTCATTCTTTTTTCAGTCATCTATTTACTTCCACAGTGCCTGCCAACTTTGAAGAATGCCTTCAGAATATACAACCTATGGTTACTCAAGAAATGAATGCAATTCTTACAAAAGGAATCTCTACTGAAGAAATTGAAAGGGCTGTATTTAATATGAATGGTCTTGGTTCTCCAGGACCAGATGGTTTTCCTGCCATTTTTTATCAAAATCATTGGGGTGTGATTGGTCCTGATATATGTTCAACTGTCAAGAATGCTTTTCTAGCTGCTGAATGGCCAATGGACTTCAATGCAACTTATATTGCTCTCATCCCCAAAGTTAAAAATCCTTCAAGGGTAATTGAGTTTAGGCCTATAAGCCTATGTAATGTCATATACAAGATCTTGGCTAAGGTTCTGGCCAACAGGCTTAAACTATTCTTACCTCAGTTGATCTCTAACACTCAAAGTGCCTTTGTTCCCAACAGGTTGATAACTGATAATGTGGTGGTGGCTTTTGAAGCTATGCACTCTATGCAAACTCAGATCAGAGGAAAAGAAGGGTTCATGGCATTAAAGTTGGATATGAGCAAAGCATATGATAGGATTGAATGGTCATTTCTTCAAGCTGTCATGTTAAGAATGGGATTTGACTCTAAATGGGTTGATGTTATTCTAAAATGTGTATCTACCGTGTCTTATTCTGTTCTTTTAAATGGAATTCCTCAAAGTTCCTTTACTCCTTCTCGGGGAATAAGGCAAGGAGACCCTTTATCTCCTTACCTTTTTATTATTTGTGCTGAATCTCTAAGTAGAATGATCCAACATGCTGAAGGGATTGGTGCTATTACAGGTATTCCATTGGGAAGAAATCAGGTGAGAATAAGCCATCTGTTCTTTGCAGATGACTGTCTTCTTTTCTGTAAAGCAAACCCATTGGAATGGTCCAGGTTATCTCATCTTCTTGACACCTATGAGCTGGCAAGTGGTCAAAGACTTAATAAGGAAAAAACATCAATTCTGTTTAGCAGAAATACTAAAGATGAAGTTCGAGACCTAATTATTCAAGTGGCAGGTATTCAATCCTCTCTACCTTATGACAAATACTTAGGCCTTCCTGTGGAAATTGGAAGATCAAAAACCAAGGCATTTAGAAGTATTATTGACAAAGTTAGAGGGAGGATTAGTAACTGGAAATTGAAGTTTTTATCTCAGGCTGGCAAAGAGACCCTTATCAAGTCTATTATCCAAGCTATCCCTACTTATTGCATGGGTGTATTTAAGATTCCTAAGTCTCTTCTACTAGAAATTGGTAGATTGACTCAACAGTTCTGGTGGGGTCAGAAAGCTGAGGAGAGGAAGATGCATTGGTGTCACTGGGATAAGATGATTAAGGCCAAAGCAGTGGGGGGTTTAGGCTTCAGAGATCTTGAACATTTTAATCATGCAATGTTGGCTAAACAAGGATGGAGATTAATTCATTTCCCTCACTCTCTTGCAGCAAAAGTTCTCTCATCTAAATATTATCCTGATGGCCAGTTCCTAGATGCAACAATCCCAAGGAATTCATCCCTTGTATGGAGGAGTCTTATGGCTGCTAAACCATTGTTGGAAGAAGGCTTATTTTGGCGTATTGGTAATGGAGCAGGTACTAAGATATGGCACCATAAATGGCTGCCTATTCCAACTTCTTTTAAAGTCCAAAGTCCTATTTCTTGTCTTGATCCTGAGGAATCTGTCTCTGCTCTTATTGACCATGAAGCCAAAACCTGGAAATCTGACTTAATTGATCAAATTTTTCTACAAAGTGAAGCTGAAATAATTAGACAGATTCCTATAAGTTTATGTAACAGTCCTGATAAAGTTATATGGAGATGTACTTCTAATGGAATTTTCTCTGTTAGAAGTGCATATCATCTTCAAATTGAGCTTCATCAGAGAGCAAAAGGCCAGCATTCTCAAACTCCTGTTGGTTGTGAAAATTGGAACAAGCTTTGGAGAATTAAAGTTCCAAATGCAGAGAAGTTATTTTTGTGGAAAGCATGCCATAATAGTCTTCCTACAAAACTAAACCTTTTTAAGAGAAAGGTTGTAAATGAACCTTGGTGTCCTATCTGCAATAAACATGAAGAATCTGTGGAACATGTCTTATGGGAGTGTGAGGCAGCTAGGGATGTGTGGTGCCTTTGCTCATTAAAACTACAGAAACAATGTTTGAATCAGTTTTCTTTCAGGAGTTTGCTGATGCATATGTTGCAGAATCTTGAAGATGAAGTCTTAATGGAAGTTGCTGTTATGGCATGGAAAATTTGGAGAAGAAGGAATGATTTGGTTTTTAACCAAACCTTTTCCTCCCCTCAACTGATTGTAAGACAGGCTTATCAGAAAATTGATGATCTCAATGCTCTTCTCTCTCAACAGACAACTAATCCTCCAATCATACCTCAGACGATCCAATGGACTGCTCCACCTCTTGATGTGTACAAAATCAACTGGGATTCTGCAGTGGATAAACTGAATTGCAAAGTGGGTGTTGGGACTTTGATTCGGGATTGGGAAGGAAGGGTGATTGCTTGTATGAGAATGTGCATATCTTTATTTCCTGACCCCTACTTGGCTGAGGCTATTGGAGCTCTACATTCTGTCAAACTGGCACTAGACATTGGACTTAAACAGATCAATCTTGAAGGGGATGCTATGAATGTAGTGAATGACATCAAAGGCAACAAAGACAGCTGGCAACATTCTGGTTTGATTATTATTGATATCAAACAGCTGCTACTGAGTTTTGACTCGTTTACAGTTGATTATGTTCCTAGAAACTGTAATGGCTTGGCTCATTGCTTAGCTAGAGATGCTTTACACATCAACGATGTCCTTATTGACATTGAGGATGTTCCTTTATGCATTGCTTCTCTTTTGTAATCGGGTGTTATTGAATACAAGTGTTCCTTTCAAAAAAAAAAAACCACACATTCGTAAAACTACCAAGAGCAAGTTATAAGTTATTGAAATGTAGCGTAAAGTAAGTGAAGCATCATAGAGTGTAGGTTAAAATGAGATACATTCTAGGGTTAAAACATTCTAGGGTTAAAATATCTCACTTAAAACTTATGGGAAATTACAATTTTACCCCTAAAAATGAGGATTTTGCCAATGGACTCCAAAACTTACTATAATTTACATTTCTCATGTAAATTTCATCTTAAATCTAAAGACGAACTTTTGAATTCTTAAAGCTAATTCCAACTATGCAAGCTCTCTCTCTTGGCCGATTCATGTATAGGCTAAAAATCATGTTTTTGTTGCAACTTGGACATTTAACACTCTAACATACTTAAACTGAGAATGACAACTCTCAAAATCACATCCTTAGTTCAAAAATCATGTTAAAAGACTAAATCACACATTTCATAACAACTTGGACTCACTACATCAAGAAAAATGCCAAAACATTAACGTTATGTCAAATAAAACTAACTCTTGATGTTCTTAGTCTAGCACTTTCATATAAATTCTAAAGACTCTAAAAGTACATAAAAAACTCTCCTAACATGTTCATCATTCAAAGCTAAGTGATTGCATGTTTCAATAATCAACCAAAAATCACGAAACGCAACATAAAACACTTAGTTTTAAAGAAAACTTAGAAACTGAGTATGCATGCTTTTGTCATATTCAAGTTCAAAATAGATCTAACCATCAAATCTAGCATGCCATAGCAAATATTTCATAAAAACTACTCATCAAACTAGAGAGCCTCTATACCTTTCCTCCATTAGTACTAGTTTTCATCCATCAAAGCTACAAGAAACTTTTACCAACACACACAAAAATAAATTATACTCAATGCTAGATAAAATGGAAGAGATTAGATCCATAGGAAATCACTTACAAAAGCTTGGAATGAAGCATACAAAACTTCCCAGTTTTGATCTCTCTAGCTTTCTAGATTTTCTCTTGGAAGAAGGAAGAAAATGTGCAAGTTCAGGGAAGAAAAATGGTGAGGTGTGGGGTGTAGGTGAAGGGCTGACTTGGTGGGTGAGGGAATGGCCATTGGATGCGAGTCTGACTTGTTAAAATAGGGTGAAAAGCTTAAGGGAGTGGTAGCTAGATTTATGTTGCTACAGACCGAGTTGGAGAGGGGTGATGGTGGCTTGTTTGACTAGCCATCAAGGAACTATTTGGGGCTGTCCATGAGATAGTATGGCCTTGTAAGGTGATGGAATTGAAGAAGCTTGGGATAATTGTTATTTTCTAGTGGATTGAAAAGGGCTAACCAAACTTCATCTAGTTTGGGGTTCCATGGGGTTTTAGGCTAGGGTTAGTCCAATCCTAATTTTTTTTCTTGGTCAAAAGTAATTACCAATAAGAGAGTGGATGAGGGTGTAAGAGTGTGTACATGAGTGTTTGGATGCTTGTGGAAGTGACTTAACCTAGTCAGAAAATACTTAGTCACAACCGACCATGTTTAGGGTTTGGAAAACATGTGATGCCCCCAAATCCTCACGCACGAACACGGAAAAATCGAGACGTCCGGATGATGACATCACGGGTCATCACCCTATCGACGTGTGCCAAGTGTGTGTATAAGCGACGAATGCGCACGAGAAATACGCAGCGAAAGGCAAAGTCAATAACTAAGTACCAGAATTTTTCTTGTTTAATACAAAGCCGTTCCAACATACATAAATAAATATTACAAAACACAAACATAATATCAAAGCCAAATAGAAAACATAAACTCCACTTAGAACTCTGGCGGAGCCGCATCCTCGAGCTCAACCTCCTCCTTCTTCTCGAACTCTGCACCAAAATCTACGGAACCAAAAATGGTGCCGCAGGTAAGTAAACTCCAAATACCACTAGATAAAAACATATAAGACTCAAACAATATGCATTAAAGAAAAACCATGCACATGCGCCATAAAATCATAATTTTTCCATGCATGCCAAAAAAACCCATTTGGCCCACAAAAAAACATATCCTTAAAACCAAACCTCGCCATTATCCCAGACAATGGCCCAAACCACCATTTTCCCAGAAAATGGATCAGAAGCCTCGAAAACCAAACCTCGCCATTTTCCCAGAAAATGGCCCACATCCGAAAATCATAAAAACAATCCGGTTATGCATGCACCATGATCTCCCCTAAGGATCATCCGCACACCCTGGCTCTGTGCCACACCACAGGTAACGACTACGCGTGTGATACCTAAACGAGCGATGCCCAGACTCGCGTCCCGCGCGTACCTGGCCAGGCCATCCTCTAGTCCCCGCCACTCTAGGGACCACGGAGTTGACACGACAGTGTTATCGTATCGTGCGATCCGATCGTCGCCCTGCGACAACCTAGGGGATGTCACTCAGTTTTATCCACTCCCGAGTAACCAGAGGAGCTCCACCGAGATAATAACCCATTCCGGCTTGGGCTCGTGAGACTCACCCACCTGAAAACCATTTATGCCAATAAAACGGGATTTTCTCTATTAAAACAAAATGCACATAAATACAATATGCAACTCACGCCTCATAGCTCAAATAATCAAGCAATCACAAACGACCAAAACCAAACACTCCGTCCTCAATCCATCCGACCCCCGAACTCCTCGGACTCAGTCTGGAATCAGCCAACCAACAACAAATATTTATTGAATGAGCAAAATATATTTAAATCTAAAAGTAGGGTTTGGAAAATACTTACAGCGCTATATCGTATTTTTAGAAAGCTCGCGGCGTTGCAAACGGCGGAAGGAAAGCAACGTAACAGTGAAATTTCACTGTGGCCGTGGGTTGTAAAATACCCACTTTTGAACGGGGACAAACCAAGGTTCGGGATTGATAGGGAATGGTCTAAGGATGTTTATGAAGGTAAAGGAAGTGGAGTTTGGCCGTGGGTGGCGGCGAAAACGGCGGAGGAAGGGCCGAAATGCCCAAAACAGAAACTAGCTCGTGGGAGCTGTTCCGGTGACTGTTAGAGGCCAGAAATGGGTGGGTTAGGACAGAAAGGAGTCGGTGATGAAGTGGTGAAGAGGTGGTGGCCGGAGGTGGAGCGACGGCGGGAAATTGAAGCAAAAACCGTGTAGCTTGATGGGCTTTTTCTGGCTAAACGGCGGCTCCGTTGGTGGTGGAATTTTGTGGGGTGGTTCACCGGAGGGAGGGGAATATTTTGGTGGGGGTGGTGTGCCACACGGTGGCCGGCGGCAGTGGGTCTAGGCTGATGAAGCTTTCGGCGTGAAGGAGAGGAGAGAGAGAGAGACGGAAGGGGGAGGGAGGGATCGTGCAGGAGAGGAGGGAAAAGGAAGAAAAAAAAAAGGAAAAAGAAAAAAGAAAAAAGAAAAAAAGAAAGAAAAGAGAAAAAGAGAAAAAGGAAAAAGGGAAAAGAAAAGATGGAGGGAAGAAATGAGGTCCAGTCCTCACTCCAGAAACCAAAACAGATCCGCCGAAAACGACATTAAAAACTGTAAAACGACTAAATAAAATAAACACCACATCAAATAAATTAAAAACCAATTTAAAACGCAATAATTTAAAATAAATAAACCAATATATTAATTAAATTAAAAACAACCCTTCAGTGAAAATACACGTAAAAGCGGGTCATCACATCCTCCCCCCCTTAAAACAAATTTCGTCCTCGAAATTTGTAAGATCAACCACCAACGTAAAACAAGCCACATAATATCACACAAACCATCTGTGACCAAGATTAAGAAACGTACCGTCTTTACTCAAACAAGTATGGGTATTGTTCCCTCATGTCCACTACTCGCTCCCAAGAGAAGTCTTGAGCTAACGGATCTCCCCATGCCACCTTAACCAAAGGTATCGTCTTGGACCTCAACTGTTGCTCCTTCCAATCCATGATCTGCGATGGAACAACCTCATAAGTGAGATCCGGTTGCAACTGGATACTCTCTGGGTCGACAAAGCGTGACTCTTGTTGTCCAAAGCTCTTCTTGAAGGACGATACGTGGAAGACATCATGAATATCCCCAAAATATTCTGGCAAAGCAACTCTATAAGCGACAGACCCTACCTTCTCAGAATCTGAAAAGGGCCGACATACCTCGGATCCAGTTTCCTCTTCTTACCAAAACGCTTAACACCTCTTATGGGAGAGACCTTGAGATAAACCCAATCACCTTCTTCAAAAGATAACTCTCTCCTCCTAGTGTCAGCGTAGCTTTTTTGACAACTCTGAGCTGCTGCCATTTTATCCCTGATGATCCGAACTTGGCTTTGCATCTCTTGAATTATTTCGGGTCCAATAATCTTACTCTCCCCGACTTCATCCCAACACAAGGGCGATCTGCACTTCCTCCCATAAAGAGCTTCATAGGGAGCCATCTGAATGGTTGCATGGAAGCTATTATTATATGCAAACTCTATAAGTGGCAAATGGTTTTCCTAACTCCCTTGAAATTTCATGACACACGCTCGCAACATGTCTTCAAGGGTCTGAATGGTGCGCTCTGATTGACCGTCTGTCTGTGGGTGATATGCAGTACTGAACTTCAACTTAATACCCAATGCTACCTGCAAGCTCTTCCAGAACTGAGACGTGAACCTTAGGTCTCAATCAGACACTATACTCTTTGGTATGCCGTGTAGCCGCACTATTTCTTTCACGTACAAGCGTGTCAACTTACCCAAGGAATCGGTGTTATTAACAGGCAAGAAATGAGCACTCTTCGTTAACCGGTCAACAATCACCCAAACAGAATTTTTCTCACTAGGCATTCTCGGCAAACCCACTACAAAGTCCATCGTGATGTCATCCCATTTCCACTCAGGAATAGGGAGGGGTTGGAGCATACCTGCGGGTCTTTGATGCTCGGCCTTCATTTGACGGCATGTGTGGCATTTCTCAACATACAAGGCAATATCCCTCTTCATTCCATCCCACCAATAATTTTTCTTCAAGTCTCGGTACATCTTCGTACTGCCGGGATGAACTGAATAAGGGGCCGCATGAGCTTCTGCCATGATCCGCTCCTTGAATTCTGAATCTTTGGGGACCACTCTGCGATCTCGGAACTGAAGTATTCCATCTTTATCCATACTATAGTACAACGGCCCTTGAGATTTTCTGACTCTTTTTCTGATATTCAGCAGCTTCGGATCCTTCCTTTGAAGAGTATTCAATTCTTCAAAATCAGCTACCCGAATATCAAGGACTGAAGATAAAATCTCTTCTTGCTGTGAACTTTCAATAAGGAGCCTTCTCATCCCACAAAGCAAAGAATCCAATTCCGATGGCTCGGCTTCATCTTCCAAGTGCGATTTTCGGCTCAAAGCATCAGCAACTATATTAGCCTTCCTCGGATGGTACTTGATCTCACACTGGTAGTCACTGATTAGCTCTAGCCATCGCCTCTACCTCATGTTCAGATTTTTCTGGGAAAACAAGTGCTTCAGGCTCTTGTGATCGGTGTATACCTCACATGCTTCCCCATACAAAAAGTGCCGCCAGATCTTGAGAGCAAAAACAATCACAGCCAATTCCAAATCGTGCGTCGGATAATTCTTCTCATGGTCCTTTAGCTAACGAGATGCATAGGCAACAACCCGTCCTTCCTGCATAAGGACACAACCCAATCCAAATTTAGACGCATCGCTGAAGACTACGAATGGCTTAAGCGGTTCTGGAAGCTCTAACACTGGTGCCGTCGTCAACCTGCTCTTCAATTCTTGGAAGTTGCTCTCACACTTATCTGACCAAACAAATTCTGTATTCTTCCAAGTCAAAGCTGTGAGAGGTCTGGATAGGCGAGCAAAACCCTCCACAAATTTTCGGTAATATTTGGCAAGTCCCAAGAAACTCCGGATCTCGCACACTGTAGTCGAACTCTGCCATGACAAAATGGCTTCCACCTTACTAGGATCAACAGCCACTCCGTCTTGGGAAACCACATGCCCAAGAAATCTGACTTCCTCCAACCAGAATTCACACTTGCTGAGCTTGGCGTACAACTGGTTTCTCTCAATTTCCCAAGTACCAGACGAAGATGATACACATGTTCTTCAACATCTCGGGAATAAATCAGAATATCATCAATGAATACTACCACAAAGGAATCCAGATAAGGTCGAAATACTCGATTCATTAAATCCATAAAAGCAACAGGGGCATTAGCTAACCCAAACGGCATCACCTTAAATTCATAATGCCCATATCTCGACCTGAAAGCAGTTTTGGGCACATCCTTGTCTCTGATCCTCAGCTGGTAGTATCCCGACCTCAAATCAATCTTCGAGAACACGGCTGCTCCTTGAAGCTGATCAAATAAATCATCTATCCGCGGGAGAGGATATCTATTTTTGATGGTCACCTTATTTAATTCCCGATAATCGATGCACATACGGAGGGTTCCATCTTTCTTTTTAACAAATAGAACTGGTACACCCCACAGCGAAGTACTAGGCTGAATAAACCCCTTATCTACCAGCTCTTGCAACTGAGTTTTCAACTCTTTTAATTCAGCCGGTGCCATGCGATAAGGAGCTTTATGTACAGGAGCCGCTCCAGGTTCCAAGTCTATAACAAACTCCATTTCTCGGACTGGGAGTAGTCCAGGCAAGTCATCCACAAACACATCGGGGAATTCTTCCACAACTGGAATGTCTACCAAAGACTTCTTCTCAGACGGCGTAGACACCATCTAAACTAAGAATGCATCCGCTCCCCATGTAATCTCTCTTCTTACTTGAATTGCCGATATAATTACTGGCTTTTCTTTTAACTTACTCCCTGCAAATTCTAGACAATCACCACCTGGAAGCTGAAAGGTAATTATCCAACTTCTACAATTAATACTCGCAGAATATTGGTATAGCCAATCCATCCTAAGGATGATATCAAAACCCAACAGCTTAAACACCACCAAATCAGCATCGAAGAACCTTCCATCAAAATTTAACGGGCATCCCAAAACAACCTTGGAACACCACACCATTTCACCATCGGGTAAAGCCACTACCAATGACTTTGGCAAAGGTTCCGTGACCAAATTACACATCTGCGCAAACGTGGAAGATACAAATGACTGTGAAGCACCGGAATCAAACAAAGTGCAAGCATAAAACTCATATAAACAGACTCTCCCTGAACCAAACACATTAACCCATGAAATTCAAAAACAAAGGAGAAACCAAATACACCAAAAATTAAATCCAACATAAAATAAAATTAAATTAATCCATACCTGTAATTACTCCAGCATCATGGGTCGCTGGTGCCTCATCATCCACATCTTTGGGTGTGACAGCATAAACCCGGGCTTGCACTGCTTGCTTTGGATTTGTTCTTCCACCACGTCTACCTCCACGGCTTCCTTGAACTGGTCTTGGACACTCACGGGCAAAGTGACCCTGTTGGCCACAATTATAACATCGAGCCCAACCAGAAGGGCACTCACCCACGTGGGCTCTATTACAAACTCCGCAAACTGGCACACGTCCTCCCATGTGAACACCTGAGGATGCTTGCAGTCGAGTTCCGGTCCGCTGAACAAATTTCTGAGGCAAACTCGAGCTGCTTCCTTCACCAGAAAAACTCCGCCTCTTATGCCCTGGAGGGGAGCCCATAGTCAGATTATTCTCTCGCTCTATTAGGGTGGCCACATCCACTAAGTCCTAAAAAGTGGATATCCGGTGACTGACCACCATACGGCGTATATTAGGGCGTAGTCCCTCCTGAAAATGCTCAGCTCGCATCTCCTCTGTGGTGATGAGGTGGGGAGCAAACCGCCCAAGCTCTATAAATCTTCGGGTGTACTGTTCCACTGTCGTGCTCCCTTGGACCAAATTTGAGAACTCTCTTGCCTTTTGCTTCCTTACAGAAGTGGGAAAGAAGCGGTCGTTAAATTCTTTCTTGAAGCGCTGCCAGGTCACAGTGGCGAAAGATCCCAATTCTGATTCCAGCATCACCCTCTTGGTATCCCACCAATTAGAAGTGGTGCCTTGCAACAGATAGCTAGCGTAGAGTACTTGTTGCGCCTCGGTGCAACCACACACCTCAAAAGTTCTTTCCAAGTCCTTGATCCACTTTCTAGCTTGAAGTGGATCCTCTTCTCCAGTGAAGTGTGGAGTCCTATGCGCCAGAAAGCACTCATAGGTGCATCCGGCTTGCACCATGCTACTAGATCCTCCTGGGTATAGCCAACGCCATCTCTGATGTGGCCAAGGACCTCCTGATTGTGGCCAAAGCCCTCCTTGTTGCGGACAAGGCCCTCCTTGTTGTGGCCAGTGACCCTCTTGTTGTGGCCAAGGTCCTCCTTGTTATGGCCAAGGCCCTGCCTACTGTGGCCTAAAATTCTGCTGCATAAACTCCGTCATCTGCCGTATTGCTTGGGCTATGGAGTCATCTCTTGATGTATTGTCCCGTGGCTCCTGAGTAGATTTCCTTGGTCTCACCATTTTTCCTGCCACCACAACCTTTGACCCACTTTAAGAAAACAAAAACAAATAAAACCAACAACAAACAAAAACAAAAACCAAAGACCAACACCACATAACAAGAAACAAAAAGAAACCAGCTTGCAAAAATATAACTAAATAAATAAAAACAAGCAACCAAGCTCAAACAAATAAAACAAATCAAATAAATACTTTACTTAACATAATTTTTAAAACACAACTCAAAAAAAACTTTCTGGTACTACCTACGGGACATGTGGTTTTACCCAGAGCCAAACCGCTCTGATACCACCTGTGACGCCCCCAAATCCCCATGCACGAACATGGAAAAATCGAGACGTCCGGATGATGATATCACGGATCATCACCCTATCGACGTGTGCCAAGTGTGTGTATAAGCAACGAATGTGCACGAGAAATACGCAGCAAAATGCAAAGTCAATAACTAAGTACCAGAATTTTTCTTGTTTAATACAAAGCTGTTCAAACATACATAAATAAATATTACAAAACACAAACATAATATCAAAGCCAAATAGAAACATAAACTCCACTTAGAACTCTGGCGGAGCCGCATCCTCGGACTCAGCCTCCTCCTCCTGCTTGAACTCTGCACCAAAATCTACGAAACCAAAAATGGTGCCGCAGGTACGTAAACTCCAAACACCACTAGATAAAAACATATAAAACCCAAACAATATGCATTAAAGAAAACTCCATGCACATGTGCCATAAAATCATAATTTTTCCACGCATGCCAAAAAAACCCATTTGGCCCATCAAAAAACATATCCTTAAAACCAAATCTCACCATTATCCCAGACAGTGACCCAAACCACAATTTTCCCAGAAAATGGATCAAAAGCCTCGAAAACGAAACCTTGCCATTTTCCCAGAAAATGGCCCACATCCGAAAATCATAAAAACAATCCGATTATGCATGCACCATGATCTCCCCTAGGGATCATCTGCACACCCTGGCTCTGTGCCACACCGCAGGTAACGACTACGCGTATGACACCTAAACGAGCGATGCCCAGACTCGCGCCCCGCGCGTACCTGGCCAGGCCATCCTCTAGTCCCCGCCACTCTAGGGACCACGAAGTCGACACAACAGCGTTACCGTATCGTGCGATCCGATCGTCTCCCTGCGACAACCCAGGGGATGTCACTCAGTTTTATCCACTCCCGAGTGACCAGAGGAGCTCCATCGAGATAATAACCCATCCCGGATTGGGCTCATGAGACTCACACACCCGAAAACCATTTACGCCAATAAAACTGGATTTTCTCGATTAAAACAAAATGCACATAAACACAATATGCAACTCACGCCTCATAGCTCAAATAATCAAGTAATCACAAACAACCAAAACTAAGCACTCCGTCCTCAATCCATCAGACCCCAAACTCCTCGGACTTAGTTCGGAATCAACCAACCAACAACAAATATTTATTGAATGAGAAAAATATATTTAAATCTAAAAGTAGGGTTTAAAAAATACTTACAACGCTATATGGTATTTTTAGAAAACTCGCGGCATTGCAAACGGCGGAAGGAAAGCAACGTAACAGTGAAATTTCACTGTGGTCGTGAGTTGTAAAATATCCACTTTTGAACGGGGACAAACCAAGGTTCGGGATTGATAGGGAATGATCTAAGGATGTTTATGAAACTAAAGGAAGTGGAGTTTGGTCGTGGGTGGCGGCGAAAACGGCGGAGGAAGGGCCGAAATGCCCAAAATGGAAACTAGCTCGTGGGAGCTGTTCCGGTGACTGTTAGAGGCCAAAAATGGGTGGGTTAGGACGGCAAGGAGTCGGTGATGAAGTGGTGAAGAGGTGGTGGCCGGAGGTGGAGCGACGGCGGCAGATCGGAGCGAAAATCGTGTAGCTTGATGGGCTTTTTCCTGCTAAACGGCGGCTCCGTTGGTGGTGGAATTTTGTGGGGTGGTTCACCGGAGGGAGGGGAATATTTTGGTGGGGGTGGTGTGCCGTACAGTGGCCGTCGGCGGTGGGTCTGGGCTGATGAAGCTTTCGGCGTGAAGGAGAGGAGAGAGAGAGAGACGGACGAGGGAGGGGGGTCGCGCTGGAGGGGAGGGAAAAGCAAGAAAAAAAAAGAAAAAGAAAAAAGAAAAAAGATAAAAAGAAAGAAAAGAGAAAAAGAGAAAAAGGAAAAAGGGAACAGAAAAGATGGAGGGAAGAAATGAGGTCCAGTCCTCACTCCAGAAACCATAACAGATCTGCCGAAAACGACATTAAAAACTGTAAAACGACTAAATAAAATAAACACCGCATAAAATAAATTAAAAATCAATTTAAAATGCAATAATTTAAAATAAATAAACCAATATATTAATTAAATTAAAAACAACCCTTCAGTGAAAATACACGTACAAGCGAGTCATCACAAAACATTTAGGTGTCAGCTTCCTCAAGGGGTTTAGGGTTTTGTTTTGCTTCCAATTGTACCATAAAATCATAAATATTCTTACGAGTCTAATGGTCCAATTCGTTTCATAAAATTCTACTCCTAAGTGTCTTAATTAAATAGAAAGGCAATTCTATCACCATATAGTGGCTTGGGATCCAACTATGCTAACATAATAAAACCTGGTTGATCGCTTAGTTCTTTAAATCCTTTAGTAATTTTACAAAGTTTTTAAAGTCTAAAGAAATTAGGTCATTACAAGACCATTCTTTGATATTTTTGTGGTGGTGTTCATAGATTATATAATGCATGTTAGGTGCATTGATGTTAACCACCATGTATGGGGATATGTAACCTAGCATTGCATGTCTTGACACTTCAGTCATTGCCATATCCCAAGTAGGGTCTGGGGACATCACAACTTCTAACATTGTGTACTTGTGTAATGTAGTAGGACATTGCTAATCTATCGTTGCTTCAATCCTTCTTAGATCCATTGTGATTCCTTCTTTGGATGTCATGTGGCCAAGAAATTTAACTTCTTTTAGCCAAAACTCTCACTTGTCGAGTTTAACGAATAATTGTTGTTCCTTGAGCTTTCCTAACGTCATTCTCAGGCAATCCTTATGATCCTTGGCAGTAGTGGAATAAGCCATTTCATAAAATGTTGTACCAGAATAAACTAATATCCCAACTTCATTCATAACTTTAAATTATACCTTATTTGTTCCTAGTTTATCAAACAACGCACTAACCGAAGCATACATCATAGTTATGGAGTATTAAACTCTTGGTACACCTCAACATAATATATGTTGTTTTCAAAAGCCCTTAACCAAAAGGAAATCATTAAAGTGTCTTTCTATTTTATGCTAGCTCCAAGCAAATCATGATGAACTCCATTTCTTTCTCCAGTTCCATTCTCAGCCATGATCATCATCCTGACTAGCTACTGCCATCGCTACTAAAAGTTTTACCATTTTGGGGGGAGTGATAGTTAGGACTACCATAATGAGATTTCAAGAAATCTTAACAAGTTAAACTAATAACATACACACAGATAACATAAGCTTCTATAAGGTAAATAATGAATAAGAATGCAAGAGCAAGAACATGAAATTTGACAAAACATTTTTTTTTGTCCCATCTGAATTCCTTTTCTAAAAACAATTATCTTGTAACCATATAATAAAGAAACAATATAATAAAGTTCCATTTCATATTAATCACTTGCAATATTATTCTATATAAAAATATGGGTGGACACCTCACGGCTACCACTTGCTAGTTTCTACATCACATTGTTAGCCCTCTAACTAGATGTAAGTACGCCCAATTCAATATGATAAGACAGTTTGCAACTTGCCTTCATCGTATTTTTAATGTGTTTCACCCACTAGCATTAGTTACAGCTACTTTGCACCGAAATCCTTTAAAAAAATCCATTCGAAGTTAGTTGAATGTACTTCAAGTTTTCGAGATGAATACAAGAGTGAAAGAAGTTTTTTGTCACGTTCATGTCCATGCATGTCATACTCATGGTTTGCTTCAACATGCTTATGTTATCTTCTTGTATGTTTTTGGTTAACTTGCCGAGGTTTTTGTTGCATGAAAATATCTACAAGGGTACAAAATCTTAACAAGTAGTAAAGTGTTTTAAAGAAAACGGATATCGAACCCACAAAGATTAATTATGTTATTGAGTACTGAAATTTACTAAATTAATTACTATTTCAAAAATAGAAATTTAAAGAATAGATTATCTAAATTAAACTGAAGAAAAGAGTGTTAAAATTAAGATTGTGAAGATAATAAGAATACATTTAGAGCGTTTGATTTCACCTAGCAAATCCGACACAATTTATTCTTCCTTGTTACAAAATTCCAAATTTTCCAAGTTGATGTCAAAAAACCCTTAACTATTCAATATCTTCTTTCAAATAATATTAAAAATATCTCCAACTAATAACTCAATATCATTATGTGAACTTAACTAATTGGAGACTCATTAAGTTCTTTGGATTTTTCTTGAAAATCACACTAATCGTGGTAAAGTATCTCTACTTTTGCTTAACTAATGGTGCTTCATTCTAGAGCTCTAATCACATATCACCTCTCGATCTCAATAGATCAAACAATAACTAGCTAGAAAATTGCAAGCATTAGGAGCAAGGAATAAACACTCAATTATGGAAATATTGAAAATAAAATAACTTAGAATATAAATTGTGTATTCAATGCTAGACAATATCAAAGCTCTAGAAATTAAAATTAGTTCATAATGAAACTGAAAAAAAAGGAATAAAACTAGTGTTCTTCATTGGAGCTGGTTGATGAAGCATGCAGCTCTCGTTTCTGCTCTCCAGATCTGCCTCCTCCTTAAAGAATAATAACTGAACTAAGAATTGGATATCAAACTCTATGTGACGCCCCCAAATCCCCATGTACAGACACGGGGAAATTGAGACGTCCGGATGATGACAACACGGGTCACCACCCTAACGACGAGTGCCAAGTGTGTGTACAAGCAATAAATGTGCACGAAGAAACACGCAGTGGATAGCAAAGTCATAAACTAAGTACCAGAATTTTCATTTTTTAATACAAAGCTGTTCAAAACATACATATTAAAATATTACAAACTACAAATATTGTTCAAACCAACAACAAAGCTTAAACTTCAACTCAAAACTCCGGCGGAGCCGCATCCTTGGGCTCAGCCTCCTCCTCCTCGAACTTTGCACCAAAATTTACGGTACCAAAAATAGTGCCGCAGGTAAGTAAGATCCAAACACTACTAGATAAAAGCATATAAAACTCAAACAATATGCATGAAAGAAAAGCCAATGCACATGACCCGAAAAATTATATTTTTCCACGCACGCCAAAATCTCATTTTGGCCCAAAACATATCCCTTAAACATAACCTCACCATTATCCTCGATAATGGCCCAAAAAACCAAACCATCAGAGCACTGTAGGTGGGAATTGCAGGCGAAACTCTACCACCATCCCTACTTACCACCATCCCTACGCATGTACCGTAGGTGGAAATCACAGGCGGGAGTCTACCACCATCCCTACGCGTGCACCGTTGGCAGGAATCACAGGCGGGATTCTGCCACCGTCCCTGCTTACCACCATCCTTACGCCGTGTGCCTCTGACTCAAACCAGTCAATCCAACCATTCACATATACCATAAATCATTTTTCGCTTACAAGTCCAGTTTTCATTTTACAAACACATGTACATGCATGCAACTACACGAAAAATCCGATTTTCCCTTTTTAAACATGAACATGCGTGCACTATACAATGCAAAAATCAAGACACAAATATCTCAAACAAATATCAACATCAACCCAACAACTCCGTCTTCAATCCACCGACCCCCGAACTCCTCAGACTCAGTCCGGAATCAACCAACCAACAACAAATATTTATTGTAAAAGTAAAATATATTTAAATCTAAAACTAGAATTTGAAAAATACTTACAGTGCTATATGGTATTTTTTGAAAGCTCATGGCGTTGCAAACGGTGGAGGAAAAGCAACGTAACAGTGTATTTTACATTGTGGCCGTGGGTAATAAATTACCCACTTTCAAACGGGGATAAACCAAGATACAAAATTGATAGGGAATGGTCTTGAGATGTTTATGAAGTTAAAGGAAGTGAGTTTTGGCCGTGGGTGGCGGTGGAAATAGCGGTGGAAGGCCAAAAGGGGCTGAATGGAGTTGAGCTCGTGGGAGCTACTCCAGCAACGGATCGTGGCCGGGAATGGGTGGGTTAGGTCAGTAAGAGGTAGAGGAAGAAGCTGTGAAGAGGTGGTGGCCGGAGGTGGAGCGACGGCGTCGAAAAAGCTCAAAAACCGTGTGGCTTGGAGGAGCTCGTGGCAGCTAATGGTGGCTCGGATGGAGGTGAAACTTGGTGGGGTTGTTCACCGGTGGGAGGAGAAGAAAACTGGGTGGGTGGTTTTGGCCACCTCATCGACGAGCGGCGGTTCTGGGCTAAGAAAGCAACCGGCGACAGAGAGAGAAAGGAGAGCTGGTGTCGTGACTTCTAGCCGTGCGTAGCGGCTAACGGCTGCACGGATGACCCTAAAAATTGGTGGGGGTGATCACCGGTGGGAGGGGAAGATTTTGATGGGGGTGGTGTACTACACGGCGGCGCACTAGGCGGCCGAAGGGTCGGCGACGGGAAGGAGAAATGGAGCAGCAGCGCGCACGGGGAGAAGGAGGGAAAAGAAAGAAAGAAGAAAAAAGAAAAAGAAGGAAAAGAAAAAGAAAAGGAAAGAGAAAAATAGAAAGAAAAAAAATGAAAAAGAAAAGAAAAGAGGGAGAAAGAAAATGAGGTCCAATCCTCACTTTCGGAATCCAAAAACTGATCCGCTGAAAATGATTTTAAAAACATAAAACGACTAAAATAAATTAAACACCACATCAAATAAAATAAAAATCAATTTAAAATAAAATAATTTAAAATAAAAGAACTAATATATTAATTAAATTAAAAAAAACTCCTTCAGTGAAAATACACGTAAAAACGAGTCATCACACTCTAGATGCCTATTTATCTCACAAGTTGGTATTAAATAGATGTTGAATTTGAAATATAGAATCAAAGAATTACGGCTATAATCTAGCCTAAAAATCTAGAAAATAATTTCTAAAGATAAATGTTAACCAAAAAAAAAAAAAATTATCCCAAGAATAACATGATTATCAAAAATGGAAGATTTAGTGAGAAGTAGCTTAATTTGCGGAGCTCTAAGCTCCGGAGTATCATCGGGTTGATGCCGTGTGCGCTGAATATAACTGGTCTACTTGGCCAAGGGCCAAGATATGAGGTTCCTGACCAAGATGAAAGAATCCCAACCTGGATGATAGATTACTGAGCAGTAAGTTTCCTTGTCTACCGTGAGTAAAGTCTACTTGTCTTTGGGTCTCCTCACCCAAATCTCCCCGACTTTCTTCAGATCTCTTCGCCTCTCGTCAATCTGGATCCATAGTCTCTTCTTTTTTACCAAAATGCTCTCCTTTTGCATTAAATCTTCTCATTCCTTCAAATATAAGAAAAGAAAGAAAAATCTAAAATAAAATCAATAGAATTATAAAAAATCTAAAATAAAATCAATAGAATTAAAGAAAAATTGACACCTTTTATAAATAAAAGAGTAGTAAAAATCACATAAAAAATCACACTTATCAATTTCTCAAAATCTCAATATTGTAATTTTCACTACCATTTCGGTCGGAATGGTAAAAGTTGTGAAAAGATTTGAGGAGGACCATGCTTTAAGAGCCCCTTAGAGCCCTGAATGCTCTATTGAGCTGACCATAGAAGAAAGCCTAGAGGTAGCTAATAATTTCATTAGCAAAGTATTAAAGCTATTTGAGGAATGGCAGAAGATCATAGTGAAAGACAAGCTCAATTAGGATGTGTTTTAGGGATTCCCTTATAAACAATGGTTTGGATTTGTGGTAAACTAAGTACTAAGGGTTATGGTTTAAAACCCTTATTTAGTATTTTGGAAGTTTCCAAACAAGTATATTGGAATTTTAATAGTTACTTCATTTGGTACCGTATATAAATTGCTCTATGTTTATGTAGACTTGAACTTTTTCTACTGCGATTATTGCATTCATCTAGAAATATGTTAGGTGCATTACATGTTAACTGTCATGAACAAGGGGTGTGTAGCCTTGAGTTACATGTCTGGATGCTTCAGTCTCCATCAAGTTCCAAGCAGGGTCTGGGGGCGTCACACATAGCATGCAACATTTGAGCACAATCTTTCATTATTCAATACAAACAACAAGATGCAATGTTTACACAGAGAGATAAGTATATTATCCAACGGTAAGTTAAATGCTAACTTACAATTTTCCTTGCTTACAAAGAGTATAATCTTCATGGTCTAAAATAAGAGTATACTAATGTTAGAGAAGTCCTCAATCGAAACAAAAAGGATTACAAAAATTTAAACTTCTAAAACCTAAAGAAGGTTTTATTTCAACCCTTTAACTCTCAGAAGTCACACATTAAGTCCTAAACTTTCAATATTGCAAATCTGACCCTAAATTTCTCTGAGCTTAACAAAACTCATATAGTGTGACGACCAAGATTTTTGCTAAGCTTTTATTCATTTTATTATGAATTGATAAATTGGGCCAAGAGAGGAGGAATATCCCATTGAGGTCATTTGGTTAGATTAGAAGACATATGAGGCCTTGAGGAAGGCCCAAACCTAAGTGGATTTCGACCTTGTAGTAAAATTAGGGTTTTGTGCCCACGGAAATTAAGGCATGCATGCCTACCCTAAGGTATATAAATTGGTTTTGCCTTGTGTCATGCATGCAAATGGGGAAGATGAAGAGACATGAAAAGACAGAACTTGAGGGAAGCCCAAAGGGCATGCACGGTAACCATGAGGGAAATGATGTGATTCTTGGGAAAGGGCAAGATCTTGTTGGGAGGAATAGGCTACATGGTTTCTAGAAGGAATCTTGGAAAGAATTCCTTGAGGTGGAAGACTAGGGCTAGGGTTTCGGATTTGCATGATATTCATTATGCTTAAGGAGATTTTTGTATTATTAAGTCTCTTATAAGATGCTAACCAAGAAAATGATTGTTCTTCCATGAATATACTTATTCATATGTTCAACCATACATGGTTTTCATTGTTGTTATTTTATGTCATGAAATGAATTGGAAGACCATGTTTAGGTTTTTGGATGATTTTTAGAATGTTCATTATCTAATCTTTTAAAGGATTAAAACTCATAGAAATGCTTTTTTTTTTTTTTTTTTTTTTTTTTCCTTAAGCATGCTCACTTGTAAGTTTTGGCTATACATGGGAAATTATGAATAAAGTTTCAATTAATCACATTAAAAGATTCTAAGTTCATAAAAATGGAGGTAACATGTTTTTAAGAATACGAGGTTTTGGCAATGACCATAGATGAAGGGACGGAATTAATTCTTTTGCATAATGGTGTTTGATGTGATTTGGCCATTGCATGATGTATGTGGAGTCGTGTATACTCACCTCTTGTTTTTAATCGAATGCCTTAGAATTTATTGATTTAGAACATATTCATATCTTCTAATATTTTCAAGCTGTAACACAAAGGTACATGGATGTGCATGATTATTTGCTATGTGATCATGATAAAGTTTCGACATTTGCATGTGTCCCATAAAAAGAAAAAGTTTCATAGTCTATGTCATATGCATTAGGTTTTGTAAACTTTTCAAAAGAAAAAGAAAAAAAAGTCTTTTAAACTTTTATCATGACCCTAAAAGTTAGGATGGGGAATTGCCCTAATGGAACTCCTCTGTCCACTCAGGAGTGTCTAAAATGGAAAGGTAACCCTTGGGTCGACGAAGTATACTTATTACTTAGTGAACCTTGTTTAGCTCCTAAAATAAAAGGATAATCGGAGCAGGGTTGCACCTAAAGCTAGTGGTACCCTACGGTGAAGGCCAAAAGTGAACTGTTGTAATAAGAACAATTATGAGTAAGACATAGTCACCTTGGTCAAAGTGGGCCTATGGTTGATGTAGTAACTAGCGGGGAACACATGGTGTATAGGGTAGTCGTGAAGTATCCATTTATAAGATAAAAGTTAAAGAAAGGCCTTGAACTCCAAGTTATGCTATGCTATGCTATATGAACAAAAACCCAAGCTCACATGCTATGTCATATGAATAAGAACCTAAGCTTACATGGTATGTTATAAGTACAAGACATGAGGTCTCTTAGGAGCTGTATATTTTGGAGAGGTTGGAAGTTGCCGACCAATTCATCATTGAGGTGTTGCAACTTTTTGAGCAATTGAGGAGGATTATGAATCGGGACAAGGCTAAGTAGGATCGACCTCACTAAAAGACTTATGCTATGGGACCTTCTTTCTAAAGGGATGACTTGTTTTGATAATACTTTACGTGATGGTCCCATATTTTTGGGAGTTTCTTTTGAAATAATGAAGTCTTTGATGGTTATTAGGAAAATTTATGTTTCGGGATATGTGCGTCGGTACCATGATATATGTCTTATCTCAGTTGACCTAAGTAGAATTTTTGTTGCGATATAGTACATACGATTAGATTAATTGGTGCATTGCATCTTAACTGTCATGTACGAGGGGTATGTAGCCTTGTGTTACATGTCTCAACGCTTCAATCACCGTTCAATCCCAAGCGGGGGCTATGGGTGTCACATATAGTCTTCATCCTAGACCCATTTGTAAGTTCAAAATATGTTTGCCCACACATCGGACCAAAGAAAATACCACATCAGAAACCTTAAACACTCACTACATGAACTTTGGCCTAATGTCCCAATTGATTTTACCTTAAACAAAATTAAGTACTTGATCTAACTCTAGAACAAAACTCCAAAATTATGTTTATCCATTTGGTTCACACAACTAATGACCAAATCTAAGAGAAAACATCATCCAACACATGTTTGAATATCAAACCTTAAAACTAGGACTTGATCTAATATGCCTTGCTTTCTTTGTACTTATCATTCTTAAAATATCAGAGTATCAAATTTTTCTAAACACAGTCATGATCTAGATCATTCCTAGGATATCAATTCCAAATAAATTGAATTACTAGGATGTGGGAATATCCCAGTGGAACTCTCATATTCACTCTGGAGTGATTAAATTAGAGTAGTCACCCTAGAGTTGATGAAGTACAGTCAATAGACTTTGAATGGGTTATTTTTAAAGGATTCTGAAGTGAAGTAGTCACACCTAATGCTAGTGGGTGCAATACATTGAAAATGTGATGAAGGCAAATTGTGAACTATCGTATCATATGGACTCTGACATACTCACACCTGGTCAAGAAGGCCAAAAATGTTATACAATAACCAGTAGGGAGTCCATGATTCCTAGGGGTAGCTATGAGGTATCTACTCACCTTGTTATATGGTTAAATGATTACAAGTGGTTGATATGAATCGAAATTGTGATGTTTTGTTACATGGTCATTTTTTTACTCTGTTACATGATTACAAGGTCAATGGTTTTGAAAAGAATACATATAAAAAAGTATTGAGTCTTCAGTCAAGTTCATGTCCATACTCATGCATTCATATTCCTGCTTTGCTTATACATGCTTATGTTATATTCTTGTATGTTATTGGTTTAACTTGCTAAGATTGTTGAAATCTTACCGTGGTAGTTTCTACTACCTTTCCTCCTAAAATGGTAGAAAGTTGTGATAGGAATAGATGATAGAGATGGAAAAATGCAAATGTGAGGATTCCCCAAGGATTATGGAGGAATTTGGCAAGGAAGGCACTAGGTGGGGAAGAACAGTATGGCCTCTAGCTCTCAACATGTTAGGGAAGATAGTCTCAAAGATACAATAATTGACTTGACAAAACTACTTCAGCGTATCAAGGAAGCCTAAGAAATCTTGAATTAGAAGGAATATTGTGCTTGGAAATTTGAATAACTTACATGTTGCTTACACTAGATCTATGCCTTTTTTTTTTAGATGAACTTGGTATCAAGGTTGTGGTTTAACCCTTTATTTTGTTTTGGGAGATATTTTGAACAAGTATTTTGGGATTAATAGTTACTTTTATTTGGTACTATATTTAATTGCTCAAAACTATAATTAGAAATGAACTTTTTTCCGCTACGATTATTCCATACTACTAGAAACATACTAGGTGCATTGCATGTTAACTGTCATAAATGAGGGGTATGTGACCTTGAGTTACATATCCTAATACTTCAATCTTTGTCCAATCCCAAGTGGGGTCTGGGGGCGTCACATCCCTCAACCCACAAAAGTTTCAGTCAAATTGAACAACCCTTGATGTTCTTTGTCTAACCCTATACAATTATACTCCAAGGACTTCAAAAGTGATAACATGCTAGAGCAAACAACTAAAATTGAAAAATTCATCACTAAACAATCTGCATGCTCACTATGTTCAAAATCGAGTACCCCATGTTTCTTACACAGAACAAAAACACTAAATCTGAAACTTTCAAGAAGTAAATCTTCAAGGAATAAAATCATATACTTCATATTCATGACCTAAACTTGAGCAAAACATTTAATCTAGGAGCACATGTCAAAAGTTCCATAAAAACACCAAGTAAACCCTTGAGCTTCAAGTTTGTGCATATACCAAACCTTTTCATGCATAACATGCTTCGAACAAAGATTTCAACTGACTTGCTTTGAAACAAAACTCTTCACACCTAAATGAATGTATTGAGAACATCGTATATGAATTTCATAGCCACTAGTCTAGATTCTAGAACCAACAATTATCATAACCTCAAAATAGAAATTTTTTTGTGTGTTCTAGTTTCAACCTCGAAGAAAATATGTTTAACCCTTTAATAAAAATGCTAACATGCTTTGACACTCAGAGAATGTATAGAAATGCATTAGCATTTCATCATATCAATATTTATCCCTAAGTTTAACAAAAACTGCATCAAAATATCAAGATTTTACACCACCAATTTTTATCTCTAAGTTTAACAAAAACTTCATCAAAATAGGCCTTCACCTAATGGACTTCATCTTGGGGTTTAAAGAGGGTTTGGTTAGGGTTTGAGATACTATTAAGTTCACATATAATTTTTCTTGGCCCAATAAAATCTCCAAAGTTTAAAGAGTTGAATAATGATTTCATAACATAATTTTGAGGGATTAATAGTGTGATAACCCGAACCTAGTAAAGCATGGTTCATAGCTTTATTTTTAGAAGCCATAGCATTTTAGGGCCTTAGTGTCTCAAGTGAAGAAGAGGCCTTGGAAGATTAGTTGTGCATTTGAGCCCAAAAGAGAAAGCTAACCCTAAAACCTATAGTGAAATTCGGCCCTTTAGGAAAACGCAAGCCCATTTGGATTTTTAGCCCAAGATTCAAATCCTAATAACTAGTGCCACGTGTCACACATGGAGAGCTATGTACTTAATCTTGATAGTGGGCAAGAGGGAGAGAGAAGAGTGTTGGGAAGCCTAAGGGAAGGGCTTACACACTAACCTTAGTAGTGTTGCCATTTGTCACTCATGCAAGGAGGTTTCTAGAAGAATGGAATGATGAGAAGCTTAGGGAAGGCCAAAGCCACTTGGCCAACACACACACACCCACTCTTTATGCCACTTGGTGATTCTTTGAAGTCCCAAGGTGATTGTCTAGGGAATTAGTGCCTAGGGTAAGCAAAAGAGGTCTCATTCCAATGGATTTGCATAAGGAAACCCATGGGACAAGAGAGATTTTCAGTTTTCCTCCTACCACACACCTGCTCATGTGCTTTTGTTATATTTTTGCCACTTTTTATGTTAGGGTTTCAAAAAGGAAGCTTTGGGAAGTCAAAAGTTACCTAGGGAATGTGCACTAGAAGGTGAAAGATCTACATAGATTTTTGAGCAATGAGGGGCGGCAAGGGAAAGCACATGCCTATGCCATGTGGCACCCATGCAACACTCCACTTTTGGAAAAGGAAGAGACCTTGTAGATGGTTTTACCTATTTGCCCTAAGATACATTGTACCTAGACTCATATGGAAGGGGCACTAGACTATTTCGGCTAAGAGATGAAATACCCCACACGCCACCCACAAGCTTTGATCATTCCCAAGGCAATCTCATGATGGGAACCTAAGGGGCATGTTTGTTCAAAGGAAGAGGAAGAAGGGCAAGCTACTTCTCCTTTATGCATTGAGTCTCTAGTAACTAGGCCTATGCATATGACCCGACAACCCGCATGATCCGAGTGTCATGAACCGGCTCGATCCGACATTTGACGGGTCACTTATAATCGGGTCACCAATCCGATAAAAACAAACGGGTTTAAATTTTAGTGTTAAACCGACCGTATAAGTTATTCTTCAGTCACTTCTCACAAACCCTAGCCTCCAAGTATCATGTGGGCGACGTTGTCGTTCTACAGCACGAGTAGGGGATAAACTCTGTAAGGGGAAAAGTTAGAGGAAGCATTACGGGACAGCTTTAATGGAGGCTTTGAAGGTGAGCTCGCAACCTTTTGGACACCTCTTTCGCTTCACATCTTCTTCTGCCTCCGCTGCCACACGCTCCAGAATTGGATTTCTCAGGTGCTACTCCTCTGCATCTTCCGCCTGCCTCTGGCTGTAACTGTCGATCTTCCTCTTCAGAGAAAACATAAAACCAGGTAAAAAAAAATAAATCATATGGAAAAATCAGCTCCATTTTTAGAGCTGCAACCCAAAAGCCTTCGATGGAGAAAAATATGGAGCAGACTTTCATCATGATCAAGCCCGATGGCGTCTAGTGATTTTGCTTGTTTTCTAGGTTTCGGGGTTTCTGGGTTTTCATTTGTTGTAGATCTTGTTGTTGGGGGATTTGTTATACATCTCGTTGTTTGGGGATTAATTTATTAGGGGCTTTCTGTGTTTCATTTGTTGGGGGATTTTTTGCTTTCAATAAATCTGAAGTCGATGACTCTTCACTTGATACATTTTTTCTTGGTTGTCCTGATTTGTGCACTGCAGTATTCACCTGTGTGTTTGGTTGATGAGAGTTTAAAAAAAAAAATAACAGAACTTATTGGCCGAATGATCTAAAAATGTATAAGCTTAATCTATGATGCAACTTGCTTTTCTTGGTTGGGTTGGAAATTTTCATCCATAGAAAATGGGTACAAAAAGGTCTGCCGATGAAGAAGGAGCAATATTTTCAGTTTTTTTTTTTTCAAAATAATAAATAAAGACTAAGTTGGGTCATACGGGTTCGACCCGATTCTTTTTTTATGGGTTGGTTCGGATTGGGTTGCACCTTAACTTGTGAGATACGGGTCGGGTCGGATGCAAACCCGATGTTTTCAATGCGGGTTGCAGCCCTACTAGTAACCAATAGGGTTTTGTGGGAGAGTTCTATATAAAGGGAGAAGAGCCACATGCCCTAGGGATTTTCTTTTGCCATTTTTGGACCTCTCATGCTCTCAGCCTCTCCATATTCTCTTACATGACCACTCAAAGGATTTCTCACTTTCTCACACTTTCTTTCCAAGCAAACAAGGAAGACTACTTTCAAGAGGGGATTTGGGCTTTAGCAAGGAAGAGGCACGATGAGAACTTTGTTTTCCTTTATTCTCATACACACACATGACACACTTCCAACTCAAGAAGAGATGAGAATCTCTAATGGGGTTGGTTATGGTCAAGCACTCACAATTTCACACTTGTTTATGAGGAACCAACTAGGGTTTTCTAGGGTTGGTCTAAGCCGAATGATGGAGAACTTGAATCCTTCATGTATTCAGCCAAATAATTGCCTTTTTCACTCTACTTTGAGATATGAATAAGAACACAAGAAAAAGGAAAGGTTTCTTGACTCAAAACCCTAGAGGCCGAACGACCTATTTGTGTTGAAACTCTAGTGGTAGCCTTAGAAATCACGCACACTCAAGAAACAAGGATTAGGGTTTTTGGAACCCTCATTCTAACTAGTTACACTTCGATTTACAGCCTACTATTTGTTACTTTATGTGAATTTTGTTAAGTATACATTCAACTTACTCTTGGTAAATGCATGTATATATTTGTGTAGATCTTTTGTTTGTTTCTATTACTTTGGTTGTTATTCTTGTTTGTTTGCTTGAATACTCTTAAATGAACTTGGAATATGACTATTGAATGACTAATGTGATTCGGTTTGTAATGAATAATGGCAATAAGATCCTTTGCATGTCTCGATTTTAAAGAAAATGATGTTGTTATTTTAAGACCTCTAATGATTCGGCTATACCCTACCTTGGATGAAGTTTGGAGTATGTTAGGTGATGATTTTTCATGCTCTTGTACATATATGTTTTGGCCAAGGCTAGTTTACGTAGTTCCATGTTTGTGTTTTAATATCTTATGAGTTCTATAGTATCATGCTATGAATTAAACATGTTATGCTTGGTTATTTCATGCATGGTATCTCATATGGCACATTTCCAAGTATAAGCATGCATGTCTTAAGTCTCATGTTACATGCACTAGGGAGAAGTGATTTCAAAAGAGAAGTGGTTCAAAAAATGTTTTGAAACAACATGAATCTAAAGGTTTTGAAAATGAAATGAGTTTACAAAGTTTTGTCACCCCAAGTGCTAGGGTGGGGAAATATTATAGTGGAACTCATCTGTCCAATTTGGAGTGCTTAAAAATGGAATGGTAACCCTTAGGTTGACAATGAATCGTCAACGTGTCTCGGATGGATTCTTTCTAAAGAATGCCAGAGCGGGATAGTGCCTAACGCTAGTAGGTGCATAAGGCATGTAACCCGATAAAGTATTGTCGAGTTAATAAGTTATGTTATGTTTAAGACGTAGTCATCATGGTTTGGTTTCAATCATGAGTTATGTTCATGTCCATCCATGCATTGCATGATATACTTATTGTATGCTTGTGTTAATTGTGGTATGTTGTGTGACTATTTATTGAGATTTCTTGAAATCTCATTGTTGTAATTTTTCCACTATCATTCCTCTCCTGGAATGTTAAAAGTTGTTACAAGATTAGAAGGTAACATCGATGGCCAAGAGGAAGAGAATGGCACCTCCTTTGGAGAGAATCATGCCTAAGATGGACATAAGTAGGCCCAAACCAACTGTTTTGGAGCACCTGGAGACTATAGATCAGGAGATCTCTAACATCCTCCAGTTTATTGAGGAGTTTCGATGCCTCAATAATAGGGAAAAGAACTGAACTTTGAAGAAGCAAGTGAAGGATGAACCACTGTGAGAAAAAGAAAGAGAGAGATGTCTAGAGTTGGGACTCTATTCCCCATAAGTATAAGTGTGTTTGAGACTTGATATATTTTGAGAAGTATTTGGTCCCTTGTTTTTGGAGACACAAAATCATATTATATTTTGATAACTATCTTTTGATTGATTATGACAATGATGTGACAAAGTTGGGTAAAAGCCTTTTTTAGTCTGTACCATATACTATGCAATTGCCTGAAGCATTACTTAGATCTCTTTATCTTTTGCTATTTTCTGTTGTACATTTATTGCAAACTATTAGTATCTCTAGGAGCATTGCATATTATCTGTCATATATGAGGGGTTTGTAGCCTTGTATTTTATGTCCCAGCGTGTCAATCACCGCCAAATCCCAAGTGGAGGTTGGGGGTGCCACAAATAGCACATGGAAGTGATTTAATCAAGTGATTAAATACAGTGCCAGAAATCAAATCCATTTAAGGTTTGGAAATCACATTTAGGGTTTGGGAAAATCGTTTAGGTTTCAGTTTCACCTAAATTTTTGGAGTTTCAATTGGATTCCAAGTATTTGGGACTTCATTAGGGTTGAAACCTTCTTTGGTTTTGCACAAATTGGATGATTGGATGGAATACGATTTTGTTTAGGTGGCATGATCTTAATGCTTGATTTCCTTCACATCTCCATCTCATGATTCCTCTTATTGCTAAGTATCCAATACTATTCAACAAGTGTGGCTAAGATCTTTCCAAGTGTTTAAATAAAACTTCTCTAACCTAATTTAGACATTCCACACTGTGATTTTGAAAACTAGTACTACCATCGAGGTTACTATTCACTTTGAAAAAGTGAAAAAAAAAAACTTTACATTGAAAGATCCTAAATAAATGTACTTACGGAAGAGTCAATTTGTTTATTGAAAATAAACTCCAAAATACCTCAAAATAATCAATATGCATTTTCGAATGGACATTTTGTCTGAAAATTGAAAATAGGCTTGTTGAGCTATAAAATCTTAAATATTCAAACGAAACTAATGGTGTAGACTGTTTCCTCTTTTGACATTTCTAACTACCTCAAATAAATAAAAATCACATTTTTCACCCCATAGTGAGTGGTAACACCCACTATGTTGATAGACCAAAACCTATGCGATTGGTCGATTTGTGAAAATTTACGGAGTTTTCATGAGATTCCTAAAACCAATAAAATTTCTACCATTGCATTTCTAGCTGGCTGTTACATCTCATCCATGCACTATTTGGGTTGACACGTCAACCTAGAACAACCTTGGGAGGCAAGCGAAAATTCCTCAAGATGCTTTGCATTAGTGGTGTAACAACCCACAGGCTTTGGGAATCTTGTTGTGACAACCCAGACTTAGCCAAATGCTTGCCTGTTTTTGTCACCATGATATACCTAAGTTGGACCATGCATAAGGTTTAGAGCCCTTAAGAAATCAAGGGCTTTTATTTATTTAAAATTGTTTGCCCTGGTATAATTAGCATTTTAGCCCATGAGAGAGGCCAAGTAAGGCCTTAGGATTTCAACTAGCCCACTAGATTGAAGTACAAAAGCCTAGAAGTTTTAGGGTACACGCACAACCCACCAAAACCCCATGGCCTTTTGTCATACATTCAAGGCCCAACAAATTTGGACCAAATAGTGGGAAGTAGGGTAAGAGAATTAGGCTTTGGTGTAGCCTAAAAACCTTAGAATGCCATCCTTGACAAGAATATCAAATATTTTACACTTGTCATTCCTGTAGAGGGAAAGGAGGATTCTTCTAGAGGAAGTAATCTTGAGGTGCCTAGGAAAGACAAGGGATACTCGGACATTGCACCCACACACACCAACCACCCACTTTTCCCTCGCCATTTGTCAAAATCATGTGAGTTCTAAGGAAGACTGCATGAGAAAGGGGTGAATAAGAGAGCTCAGAGGACAAAAATCACAACCCACCAAGAGTTAAGGTTTCGGCCAAGGTGAGATGCACGCCCCCTAGAAGACCCAACAACTTCTTTGCCAAGTGTCACACATGCATTTGAGAGGTGAGTTTCTAAAAGGAAGAAATGATTAGGAGTGGAAGCGGCACATTGGAACAAGGCAAAAACCTAGTCCCTAGGTTCAGCCACACACACGCTATGTGTCACTCACCTAGAAAATTGCCACTACACGCCACCCCAAGAAGCTAGGGAAGAGGAGGAGACCTTGTGGGGAAATGAGAAGGACACATGCCACTTGCCAAGTGGCAAGATTGCACATGCTTATCCTTTCTAGAAAATACTGTTTTGGAGATATACTCTTAACTCTAGACATGACGTGACACAAAACAAAGGACAAATAGACTAACGTAAGGTAACATGACCAGTACTTGAAATCCATGACTTGTCATAATACAAAACAGACAAGTAGTATGTAACTTGGCAAAACATGTATTAGATAAACATTACGTGACATAGCATATATGGAATAGACAACATTTCATAACATGGCATAACATATAACAATGAATATTATGTGGCATGACATACATGTAACAGATAGTAATGGATGGCGGAATAGATTGTGCAGTAGATAAGCATATCAGAACAGAATATAATATGTACAAAAGATGAAGATGTAGTGACATGGCATGGCATGTCATACATGATAGCATGCATACACAAATTTTAGTTCTCTTATCTATCACATATAGAATAAACTAATAGTAAGTTAGGAGCTAACTTATAATGATAATCGCCTTGCGGGAAATCAAGCACGAAATATGAGAAAATGTAAATAGAGATTCTAAAAGTTAGAGACTTTTTCATTAACAATTAGAAACATTAAAAATGCTCACTTAGATTAAAATTATCATTTTATCCTCTACATATAGAAAAATAACCATTTTACCCCTAACATAAGGATTTCACATCCTAACTACAAAAATTCCCAACATTTACTTTGCTTATGTAAATTTTGTCCTAAACTCAAATATCAATTTAGAAATATTTAATTCAAATCATAACCATAAAAAACACACCATGGCTAAAACATTCATAGGCTATTTCTTTTTATTTTTGTTGCAATTCTTCCAACTTCAAAATTCATGATTAAACAAAAATTATATAACAAAGATCCTCCTATCCTAAGTTTAAAGACATACTTAAAGCATTCAACAAAAATATACTACTCATCAACACAAAAGTTTTTAGTAAAAAGATCAGAACTTTTTAACTAAAAATACAAACTTTTGAATCACAAGGTCTAACCTAAATCAAAACATCTTCAAGAATTTCAAAAATTTGAAGCCTTTCTTCTAACATATTCATAGCAAATTTATAAGAACTAACATACTTTGAATCATCAGATAAAAGTCACCAAAAATTACAAAAAATCAGTTGAAGTACTCAGCTCCACATAGTCCAAAGACAGAATTTTTCTCTTAACTAGCTTTGATTAAACATTTGATCCATAGCATAAAATGATGAGATCTTCAAACTAAAGACATCACATGGTTTAAATATGTGTCCTAAAGCATATTCAAGTATTTAACTTAAAATCACATGGCTACAAATAAACCAAAACATGGATCTTGACGAAAACATCAAACCTTTGGCCTAACTAAGTATTGTCTTGCATAAACAAAATAATCTCTTTGAAGCTAACATAAAACATCTTCAAAATAACACCCCAAAATGTAGATAAGATGATTAGGATCATTAAATAAATATCAAAGCCATTGGAATAAGATTAAACCACAGATGATCAAAACTTTCTTAAAATAGAAACTATTTTTCCTCTTCCAGTTTCTAAGTTTCTAGATCTAAAAAAATGTTTCAACAAAAGCTTTAATCATGAAACAAACCCTCAACCAACATTCATATATAGATGTTTAAAACACTTCATAAAACTTTTGGACCAAAAAGATCTACCCATTAGCTTGGTCAAACATGCCAAAATATAACACTCTCTAGATTATCGTACAAATTGACCTTGCTATGGTTAAAAGCAATTTTGACCCATAAAATCAACATGAAATGAAACAAACAAGATACCCATGGAAGCTAAACTCAAAGAAGAAAAACTATTGTGAAGGGAACTTTGTAAGAAAATACTTACAAAAATTTCAAAAAGGGCATGCAAAGTAGCTTAGGACAACTGTTTGAGAGAACCTTTAGGTTTCTTTTCAAGAAAAGTATGAAAGAGGGATGAAATGAAAAGGAACACCTTCTTATGTAATTGAGGGGTGATGAGAGGGATCTTAATAACATTGACACTAGCAAAAACCACATTCTTAGAATAAACTTATCAATCCAAAATAATGGGCAAAATCAGCCTATAGTATTGTTGTCTAGCGTTTCCATGGGGTTGCTTTGGGTAGAGGCTGGTCTTCCATGAGAGAGGAGAGGGGAGGGGGGGGGGGGGGAGGGGGCTTCCTTAAGAAGCTTTGGCAAGGTGGCCAAAATTCGTGAGCCTTAACCATGTGCACTTCAACTTGGGGTTTAAAGAGGGTATGGGATGCTATCAAGCCCAAATCTAGTTTTTCTTGGCTCAATCAAATTTCTAAGGTTTAAAAGACTGGATAATGATTTTATAACATAAATTTGAGTAATTAATAGCATTTGAAAGTGATTTAATTAAGTGATTAAATACAATGCAAGAAATCGGATCAATTAGGGTTTGAAGGCCAACTTTAGGGTTTGAGAAACCATTCAGAGTTTTAGTTTCAACCAAGATTTTTGGGATTTTAATTGAATTCCAACCATTTAGAGTTTGGCACAAATTGGTTGGTTGGTTGGAAATAAATTTTTGCTTATGTAATATGATCTGACACCTTGATTCATTCTCAATCCAACTCATGTTATGAGAATCAACAAGCACCATTGACAGATCCATTGCAAGTTTTAGAGGAGCTAATCACAAGGTCAAGAGCTAAGAAGATCAAGGAAACAATGCAAGGATTGGTGCAATCCACTTTGGCCGTGTTTGCAAATTTATTGAGCATGACCCTAACATTGAAAGAAGAAGAACCGGCTTCAATCCATGTGATAAAAGCTACAGACGGGGGGCGGCATAGCCTAGCGTTTAGTGTAGACTATTTATTTCAATAAGTACAGGCGTGTGAGCCTATTTATTGTTTCTATATTTAATTCATTAAGTGGACTTTTTTTATTTGCTATAGGCGTGTAGTTTTGGATGCTTTGGGCTTGAAGTTGTTTAGCCCATGTGTTTTAATTAATGAAGGTCTTAGTTGGCCTAGGTTTTCATGTTAGTCGGCCTAGGGTTTGATGGAGGCATTAAAAAAAGTCTTATAGCTGTATTTTACACAAGTTTTAACATTGAATGAAATTTAAGAGAATTTTTTCAGTTTTCTCTACTTGTTCTTAATTGAACTACGAACTTATCAAAGGTTCTTGAACTATGAACTTATAAAACCTTTGCGGCATTCTAACCAAAATCTCGGTTCTTGAAACAAGATTTCAACTGGTTTAGATCCTCTTGACTTGATTCTTAGGTTTCTTGGGTAACTTTTCAACTTGATTGTGGGTTCAAGGGATTTCAATCCCATGGCCGTTATCCTTTTTAATTCTTGCATTTTTGTAGTTGTCCTAGGTGTGTTCTGGGGTTCCCTATTCTGATCCGTAATCTCTTCTTCATTCCTGTTAATTTCGTGTGGTTGAATTCAAATCTATGCTTTTGACAATTAATTACTCATGTACTTGAGTTATGAATTTAGATCTGTGAATTCTTTAATTGATTGTACATTATCTATTTCCTGATCCGTAATTTCTAGATGTTTAATTGAGTGTCCTGCTACATGAATCTTTGTGTGACGCCCCCAACTACCACGTATGGATACTTGGAAATCGAGGCGTCGGGATGATGACAACAGGTGTCACACATTCCATTGCCAAGTGCCATGTGTGTATATGCAACACGTGTACATAGAAACCATATATCGGATAATAAAAGTCTTCAACTAAGTACCAGAATTTTGTTTAAATACAAACTTGTTGAAATCAAGCGTAATAAAATATTATAAGTTCAAAATTGTTTCAAATCAAAATTACATAACATAAAAGCAAGTAAAATAATTTTAAAAAATAAAGCAACTCCAAAGTCAGTACTCTAGCTGAGCTGCCTCCTCAGGCTCAACCTCCTCCTTCTCATCTGCAACAAAGTCTACGGTACCCAAGACGGTACCATAGGTAAGTAATAATCCAAACAAACCTCAAGATAAAAATATATTTATGCAATAACAAAAGCATGAACATGATGCCATATGCATATGTCCCAAAAATCCACATTTTCCACGCACGCCAAAATCTCTTTTTTGGCCCAAAACATTTCTTTTAAAACATTACTCACCATTATCCCAGATAATGGCCTGAAAATCCAATCTCCCATTAACCAAACCATCAAAGCACTATAGGCAGGAATCGCAGGCGGGACTCTACTACATCCTTGCTCACCACCATCCCTACATGTGCACCATAGGTGGGAATCACAGGCGGGACTCTACCACGGTCCCTGCTTACCACCATCTTTATGCTGCGTGCACCGTAGGCGGGAATCGCAGGCGGGACTCTACCACCGTCGGCGGGAATCGCAGGCGGGACTCTACCACCATCCCTAAACGTGCCTCTGACTCTAACCAGTTAATCCAATCATTCACATATATCAAAAATCATTTCTCGCTTGAAAACCCAGTTTTCATGTTCCAACACATGTACAAGCATGCAATTACACGAAAACCCAGTTTTCCTTTTCAAACATGAACATGCATGCACTATGCAATGCAAACATCAATTTACAATATATCCAATAAATCTAAACATCAACCAAACATAATTAACTCCATCCGACCCCTGACTCCTTAGACTTAGTCCGGAATAACCAACCAGTCACAATTTATTGTTAAAACAAAAATATATTTAAATCTAAAAGAAAGTTTGGAAAATACTTATAGCGCTATATACTAATTTCTAAATGATCAACGAGCTGAAAAGGGTGAAGAAAAAGCAACATAACAGTGCAAAAACATTGTGGCTGTGGGTTGTAAAATACCCACTTTTGAATGGGGATGAAACAAGACTTGGGATTGGTAGGGAATGACTTAGAAGTGTTTATGAAACTAGTGGAAGTGAGGGTTGGCCATGGGTGGTGGTGCAAATGGCGGTGGAAGGCCAAAAATTCCAAAATGGAAAGTGAGGTCGTGGGGGCTGCTCCGACAATGGATCAGAGCCAGAAATGGGTGGTTTAGGAGGGTAAGAGGTCAGTGATGAAGTGGTGAAGAGCTGGTGGCCAGAAGTGGAACGAAGAGGGCGAAATGAGGGAAAAAACGTGCGGCTTGGAGGAGCTCACTATGGCTCTAGGTGGTCTGAAAATTGAGGGATGTGATCACTGGTAGGAGGGGAGTCAAATGGTGGGGGTGGTGCATTGCACTGTGGCGACCGGTGGCGGGTCTGGGCCGATGAAGGAAAACGACGTGGAAGGGGAGAGGGGGGCCGGTCGCGCGAGAAGAGAGGAGTGCAGGGGAAGAAGAAGAAAAAGAAAAAGAAGGAACAAAAAGAAAATAAAGGGAGGAGGAAAAGAAAGAAAAACAAAAGAAATTAGGTCCAATCCTTACCTCTGGAATCCAAAAATTGATCCAACGAAAGTAACTTTAAAAGCTATAACTTGAATAAAATAATTTAAACACAACATCTAGCTAAAATAAAATAAATAACTAGTAAAAACTAACAATAAAATTTTAAATCCAAAAACAAACTAAAATAAATTAAACAGCAATTTAAACTTAAAACAATAATTAATATTAAGAAAGCTCTACAAATAAATTTCACAACTAAATAAATTCAATTAAAATTTGATAATTTAATTAAATTAAAACACTCCTTCAATAAAAACACATGTAAAAATGGGGTATCCCAATTTGCTTTAAGTTCCATATATGTAATTGCTAGATCTATAATCTTTACTTTGATTCATTCTATTTCCGGTTCTTGTTGTTGAAATTGTATCAATCTTTTTTTTGAAATTGCAAATAAGGTTGCTAAGGTGGTTGCATAGTTTTTTTTTTTCTTTAAAAAAACAAAAAGAGAAAGAAAGAAAGAAATTTCAGAAATGGCTATTTGATATACTTTGCAATCTAAAAATTGAAGTGATTTGGTATTGATTGATATTTATCTTTAAAGGGGTTGAATATATCATCTTTATTATCTTGTTTCTAAATTGCTCTTTTCCTTGTACAAATTCTTTAAGATTCGTGTCATTTTATTCCTTTCTTGTTTCTTGAATCTATTGTTAGTTGGAATAATACAAGATTGTGTCTTGATTTAGTTCAACTAGTTTTTAAAGAACTTGAAAGGGAAAACATGTGAGGTAAAAGGCTAGAGTGGGTGAGAATAGTATTGAAAAAAAAAATCCAAAAAAGTGAAATACGAGTGGAGCGACAATATTTGAGCGTAAACTTTTAAGGGAGTGTGTGAGGGTTTCTCACTAACATTCTTATTTGCAGCGCATAAAAAATGTCTCATAAGAGTGACTCAACACCTAAGAAGGATGTGGATAACACAATCTTTGTGTTGCAGGCCATGCAACAATAGTTTAAACGGTTGAATTTGGTGTTGGAGAAGGTGAGGGATAGGATGGATCAGCAAGAGGTAGTGATTAGAAATTTGCAAGGTGGGCAAGATAGGATTTGATGTGAGCCTAGTGTTGAAAATGAGTATGAGAACGAAGAAGATGATGAGGATGAGGAAGACATAGCATCCGAAGTTTGAATGGGTGGAATGGACAAACCTAGAGGAGGTAGGCATGGAAGAGGCCCTAGGAGAAATCCAAGGTGTCGAGATAGGGTAGATAGGAATCTTGGAAGCATCAAAATGAAAATACCATCTTTCCAAGGTAGGAATGACCCTAAAGTCTATTTAGAGCGAGAGAAGAAACTTGAGTTGATTTTTGATTGTCACAATTATTCAGAGGAGAAAAAGGTGAAGTTGGTGGTAATTGAGTTCACTGATTTGCAATTATTTGGTGGGATCAATCAATGACCAATAGGAGGAGGAATCATGAGAGGCATGTAAAAATATAGGGTGAGTTGAAAGCTCTTATGAGACAGAGATTTGTACCTAGCCACTACTATAGAGACCTTTATCAAAAATTACAAAACCTTACACAAGAATCTAGGAGTGTAGAGGATTACTATAAGGAGATGGAGGTGGCTGTGATTCAAGCTAATGTAAAGGAGAATTTGGAGGCTACAATGGCCAGATTTTTAAGTGGTTTGAATAGGGACTAGTCAATATAGTTGAGTTGTAGCATTATGTGGGAGTAGAGGACATGGTGCACATGGCTATGAATGTGGAGAGGCAATTAAAGAGAAATGGGGCAGCAAGTTATACTTCGATTTCTAGCACTCCTTGGAAACCAAAGTGGGTTAGAAATGATCGAGATGTAAGAAAGGGGAAAGCTGAACCACCTAAGGGAAAAGGTGAGAGAACTAGCAAGAACAAACCCAAGATAGATTTCCAACCTTCAAGGAATAGAGATATTAAATGTTTTAACTGTTTGGATTCAGGGTACATCGCATCTCAATGTCTAAACAAGCAGGTGATGCTTATGCGTGATAATGGGAAGGTGATGACTGAGAGTGAGGATGATGGTGATGAGATGCCTGAGTTGGTCAATGCTAGTGACGATGATGGAGTGGAATGCCTCATAGAAGGTGAGTCTTTTGTTGTTAGGCATGCTCTCAATACACAAATTAAGGTAGACGATATGAAGTAGCAGAGAGAGAATATTTTTCATATTAGATGCCACATCAACAATAATGTATGTAGTATGATCATTGATGTGGAAAATTATACTAAAGTGGCTAGTATCAACCTAGTTGAGAAGTTGAGCTTACCTTTACTAAAGCATCCTAAACCTTATAAGTTGCAGTGGTTGAATGAATGTGGGGAGGTCAAGGTCAATAAGTAGGTTTTAGTGGCTTTTTCCATTAAGAGGTATAGTGATGAGGTGCTTTGTGATTTAGTTCATATGCATGCTAGCCATATTTTATTGGAGAGGCTGTGGCAGTATGATAGGAGGGTGATTCATGACGGGTTTAGGAATAGGTGTAGCTTTGTAAATGATGGAAAAACAATCAAGCTTGTTTCTTTAACTCCAAAATAGGTTTATGAGGACCAACTGAAGATAAAAAGTGAGATTGAGCAAAAAAGTAAGGATGAGGCTGAAACACAAGAGAGAAAAATGAGAGAAAAGAAAAATGAGGGTGAGGCCAAAACCTCAAGAAAAAGAGAGACTGAAAAAGAAAATAAAGAGGTGGCTAAGAATAAGGAGAATAGAGTGGAGCCATGAGAGAAAAAAAAAAAAAAAAAAAGAGCCTACAAAGAGAAAATGAAAGACAAACATGAGTTTTTATGTAAAGGAGAGTGAGGTTAAGAGGCCCTTCTTAGCAAATTAGCCTATGAATTTTCTTGTTTACAAAGAATCTTATCTTAATCTTGATGAAACTAATAATCTCTTCCTAGTTTGGCTGTTTCTTTGTTGCAAGAGTTCGAGGATGTATTTTTAGAGGAGATACCTAGTGAGTTACCACCCATTAGGGGCATTAAGCATCAAATTGACTTTGTACCTAAAGCCACAATTCCAAACTAACCAGTCTATAGGAGTAATCCGGAGGAGACAAAGGAGATTCAAAGGCAAGTTGAAAATTTGATGAGCAAAGGGTAGCCTATCTATCATTTGCATTGTGTGCTTGATGTTTTGAGAAAAGAAAAACTATATGCCAATTTAAAGAAATGTTCCTTTTGCATGGATAGAGTTGTGTTTCTTGGTTATGTTGTTAGCGCGAAAGGAATTGAGGTGGATGAGGAAAAGGTGACGGTTATCAAGGAATGGCACACACCTAAGTCAATCACAGAGGTAGGAAGTTTTCATGGTTTAGCTAGTTTTTATCGGCAATTTGTCAAAGATTTTAGTACACTAGCTGCACCACTCACTAAAATTGTTAGAAAATCTGTGGGTTTTATTTAAATGGGGTAGTAAGATTGTGCATTTAATGAGATTAAAGAAAGGTTATGTGGTGCTCTTTTATTAGCATTACTTGATTTTTTCTAAAACTTTTGAGATTGAGTGTGATGCCTTAAGAATAGGTATTGGAGTTGTTTTGATCAGAGAAGCAACCAATAGCCTATTTAGTGAAAAGCTAAATGAGGCAGCTTTGAACTACCTGATATATGACATGGAGCTTTATGCATTGGTGAGAGTATTGGAGACTTGGAAACATTACCTTTGGCTAAAAGAATTTGTCATACATACCGACTAGGAGTTCTTGAATCACTTGAAGGGACAAGAAAAGTTGAATAGAAGGCGTGCCAAGTGGGTGGAATTCATTGAGACATTCCCTTATGTAAACAAGGTAAGGAAAATATTATGACTGATGCATTATCAAGAAGGCATGCCCTGTCTCTATTTTAAATGAAAAGTTATTGGGATTTGAATATGTTAGGGAACTGTATGCTAATAATGATGATTTTGCTAGTGTGTATGGAGTGTGTGAGAAGGCAGCGTTTGGTAAGTTCTATAGACTCAATGGGTACTTGTTTAGAGAGAATAGGCCTAATAGTTCTCTGTGTGTGTTGCTTGTGAGTGAAGCACATGATGTGGGGCCCCTAACTCCCACATATGGCAATGTGAGAATCAAGACATCAGGATGATGACAACACGGGTCACGCACCCCAATAACAAGTGCTAAGTGCGTGCACATGCAACACGTGTACAACAAAAGATGCATCGGATACATTATAGTCAATCAACTAAGTACCAAAATTGTTCAATACAAGTGCTACAAAAGGTAATACAGTTATCCAATGAAAACATAATAAAGCCAAAATACTAAAATCAAAAGTGGGAAATAAATCCCATCCCAGGAGACAATGGTCCCCGATCACTCATCCGGTGGAGCCGCATCCTCAGGCTCTACATCCTCATCTACATCAAAATCTACGGTAGAAAATAAATTTCCAATGAATAAGAGGAAGTGGGCGCAGCAAGAGGAGGGAAAGAAAAAGAAAAGAGAAGAGGAAAGAAAAGAAAAGATAGGAGCAGCAACACCAAGAATTTTAGAGGAAGAAGAAGCACAATAATGGTGAAGGAGGGCTGATCAGCGTAGGGAAGGAGAAGAAAACCTTAGGGTTTTCACACTTGATCAAAACACATAGCAGAAGGAAAAAGGAGCTGAGTTGAGGCAATGGGCCGGGCTCAAAAAGCTACATGGACTAGTCCCAAAATAGAAGAAAAACACCCTCACAACAAGCCCAGTTCGAAAATAAGGATCTAAGAAATAAAAAGACACAATAAAAATAAATAAAAGAAAATTAAAAACCACAACAACTCAATATTAATATAAATAAATTATAAGGCGTAACAATAAAAGAATTTAAAGTAAAGAGCAATTTAAATGCATAACAATAATTAATATCAAGAAAGCAAATTATTTAAATTTCACAACTTGGAAATCACAAAATAATACAATGAAAACACTTTAAATTTAAAACTAGGGAACCACTAATTATAATAATTTAAATAATCATTCAATTAAAATAAACGTAAATATGGGATATCAAATGAAGGTAGTTTGATGGGTCATTTTAGTGCAATGAAGACTTTAGACGTGTTATATGAACATTTGTTTTGGCCAAAGATGAAACGTGATGTGGAGAGAGTTTGTGCCAGATCCATTACATGTAGGCATGCCAAATTTAGAGTCTTACCACATGGATTATACACTTCTTTGCCTGTACCTAGTGCACCTTGGGTAGATATTTCTATGGACTTTGTTTTAGGTTTGCCTAGGTCAAGGAAAGGCAAGGATTCGATTTTTGTGGTTGTTGATAGGTTTTCTAAGATGGCACATTTCATATCTTGTCATAAAACCAATAATGCAACCCACATCGCTTATTTGTTCTTTAGAGAGATATTATGGCTCCATAGTGTTACTAAGAGTATTATGTCTGATCATGATGTTAAGTTCTTTAGCTATTTTTGGAAAGTCTTGTAGGGAAAATTGGGAACTAAATTATTGTTTTTGATTACTTATCACCTCCAAACGGATGGACAAACCGAGGTAGTGAAAATAACTTTATCTACTTTGTTACGTACTATAATTCAAAAGAACTTGAAAATTTGGGAGAGTTGTTTGCCATTTATTGAGTTTGCATATAATCGGAGTGTTCATTGTACTACTAATTTTTCACTATTTGAGATTGTTTATGGTTTTAATCCACTGACTCTTTTGGATTTGCTACTTTTGCCAGTTAATGAAAGGACTAGTTTGGCTTGTCAAAAGAAGGCTGAGATGGCGAAGAAACTCCATGAAAGTGTATGGCAACACATAAAAAAGAAAAATAAGCAATATGCGACCAAAGCCAACAAGGGTCGTAGACAAGTCATATTTGAACTGGGTGATTGGGTTTAGGTGCATATGAGAAAGGAAAGATTTCAAACTCATGGGCGATCCAAGCTACATCCTAGAGGGGATGGTCCATTTCAAGTCCTTGAGAGAATCAATGATAATGTATACAAGTTGGATCTTCCAGGTGAGTATAACATAAGTTTTACATTTAATGTTTTTGATCTTTTTCTTTTTGATGTAGGTGACGATTTGAGGACAAATCCTTTTGAAGAGAGGGAAATGATGAGAATCAACAAGCACCATTAAAGGATCCATTGCAAGTTCCAGAGGGACCAATCATAAGGTCAAGAGCTAAGAAGATCAAGAAAGCAATGCAATAATTGATGCAATCTACTTAGGCCGAGTTTGTAAATTTATCGAGCAAGAACTCAACATTCAAGATGGGTTTGAAAGAAGAAGAACTGGCTTTAATCCATGTGATACAAGCTACAGAGAAGGCGGCATAGCCTAGGGTTTAGTGTAGACTCTTTATTTCAATAAGTATAGGTGTGTGGGCCTATTTAATGTTTCTATATTTAATTCATTAAGTGAACTTCTTTTTATTAGCTATAGGCATGTAGTTTAGGATATTTTGGACTTGAAGTTATTCAGCCCATGTCTTTTAATTAATGATGGTCTTAGTTGGTCTAGGGTTTCATGTTATGCGGCCTAGGGTTTCTTGGAGGCATTAAAAAGAGCCTTGTAGCCGCATTTTACACAAGTTTAAACATTGAATGAAATTTCAGAGAACTTTTTAGTTTTTAATTGAACTACGAACTTATCAAACGTAAAACCTTCATGGCGTTCTCACCAAATCTAGGGTCTTGAAATAATATTTCAACGGGTCTAGATCTTATTCTCACCAAATCTAGATTCTTGAAACAAGATTTCAATGGGTCTAGATCCTCTTGACTTGATTTTTGGCTTTCTTGGGTAAGTTTTCAATTTGATTGTGGGTTCAAGGGATTCAATCCCACGGGTTCACATCATCATGGTTCCTCTTGGTGTCAAGTGTCCAATACTATTCACCAAGTGTAGTTAAGATCTTGTTAAGTGTCCAAATAAAACTTCTCTAACCTGATTTGTATATTTCATACCATAATTTTCAAAACACTGCACTTGTTGCTACTATCAAGGTTACCATTCACTTCGGGAAAGTGAACAATAAATTTTGTATTGTAATATCCTAAATATTTATACAAACCTAACTGTACAATTCGTTCATCGAAATTCAATCCCGAAGTGCCTTAAAATGGCGTGGCGTCTGAAAACTAAAAATGAGATTATTGAGCCATAAAGTCCTAAATGATCAATTGAGTCTATTAATGCAGGCCATATTGCATTCTGACACTTCTAACTACTTCAAATAAATAAAATTGCTCTTTTATATGATAGTGAGTGGTAACACTAACTATGCTAACATACTAAAACTTATGCAGTTAGTCTATTCTTGAAAAGTTGCAGGGTTTTCACGAGATTCCTAAAGCCTATAGAAATTCTACCATCAAATTTCTACTGGGCTGTTACACCCATCATCACTTTTGATGTGGAAACTGACCCTGCATGGGCACCATGTGGCATCTTGATTCTTACCTTGGCTGAAATCAACCACTTCTTCTTCCCTTATGATTGCTTTTCTTGGAAATGTCCAGAGACACCTCTTGCATGGATGACAAATGGCACTTCCTTACCCTAGCCAAAAGCCTAAAGCCTTCTTCCACCCTTTTAATGTCTAGGTTCAATGAACCTATGTTTTGGACAATGAGGGGTGTGTGGGGCCTCATGGTCGAAACCCTAGATGTCCCTTATCATGATTAGATCCTTCTAGAATCCCTAGGGGCTATGCATGGATGTCATGTGGCAAGTGGCATGTGAGCCCCTTGCCATGCCTGAGATCCCTTCCTTTCATCTTCCATTTCGTCCAAATACAATGAACCTAGTGGAGGGACATGGCAGCTTGCCAAGTGGCTTATAGCTTTTGAAAAATTGTCGCTTCGCCTTTTGCCCTTCTTGATGGCTCAAGTATCCTATTACATGTGTGCCAAGTGGTACTTCTTCCCTGTGGCCGAAAATGACCTTTCCTTTCCCTCTTACAAGCTTTTTCTAGAAGTATGCTTGCATGCTTGCCAAACTGAAAAATCCCTTCCCAAGGCTCTAATGATTGAAGCTTGGGAAAACCTAAGGATCTCTCTCTCCAAATGGCTCTTCCTTTACAATTTGAAACCCTAACTTGGTTTTTATAACTCGAAATCCTTTAATGGCCGAAAATCACAGGTTCCTTGGGCCTTCTTGTGGGCTTGGGTGCCTATCTCTTTAGCAAAGAGGTAGGGCCTTTGTCACTTACTAGGTTTCCATCTTACAATCCATAGGGCCAAATTTCAATTGGAATAAGGCCAAAAATAATGAAAGTAACAGGTGAGGACTTGATTAAGTCCAGATTATCACACTTTTCATATTTTGATGTAACCATTGAGCTTATGATGGTGTGTAATTACATTTGGGATGGAGCAATTGTGACTTGTGGATATTAAGATTATTGAATGAGCATTTCTACACTTCTCTAGTACGACACACTAGATTAGTCTTCTACTAATCTCATTTACCTATTTCCTCTATGAATTCTACTATACACATGTGTCTAGCACATGGACACACAAGATTCACACAATCACGAGGGATATAGCCAACTGGCTCACATCCCAACCACCACGGTTCCTTACCAGAGAACTACCGGGGGCTGAGTACACCACATCCAACACCAAACCAATTTCCATTTCATTATCTTTGAAAATGATCTATTCCATGATCCCACTTTATAACTGGGACACTCCAATAATGTTTTGCTCACTCAACTAAAATTATCATTTTCAGTTGGTTGCATCTATCAATACATGCGCCCACTGTAAATAATTGGATTACAATCAAAAGAATTCTCAAATATATCAAAGACACTTCCCAACATGGATTATGTATTATCAATCCTACTACCTCACTTGATTTGCTAGCATACTTAGATGCCGATTGTCTTGGGTGCCAAGGGATCATATGATATACCAGTGGCTACTTTATTTTTTATGGCAACCTCATATCATAAAGTTAGTTGTATATAAAAAGTAGCAAACCATTGCCCGCTCAAGTATAGAGGCAAAATACCTACCTTCACCTGAATCCATTTGGCTTATTGAACTTCTCAAAGAAATTGGGATCTTTCATAGTCAACAGTCAACTTGGGGGTGTACAACACCCTGGTACTCATCTATTAATTAATTCTATTTTCATTCATATACAAAACTTGCTACGATCTGATTTTTCATTTCATTAGAGAAGGATTTACATGTGGTCAACTCCAAGTTCACTTCATATTTGTGAGATCAACCAATCGACATCCTTGCCAAGCCATTAGTTGCACCAAATTTCAACAATATCCATTGAACCAAACTCATGGTCTGTGGCTGCCCATCAAGTTTGAGGCTCAAAAGAGAAAATAGGCATTGAAGATCAAGTAACCAATTGCATATAACTTCTCATTCATGACCGGAGATCTAGCAACTACCATTCCATAACATATGTTCCTTTACTTTACACAAAACAAGGCGGTCTTATCTTTTGAATTCGGTTGAGTGATCAATAGTAATCATGGAATGCAATTTGCACACTTGTATAAATTCATGAAAGTCTCAATACAAGTAATTTTTTTGAAATGGGATAATAGTTCTCATTGATAAAAAATATTAGTTACATTGATCATGCAACACTATGCTCAATACATGAATGGGACATACCTCCATCCAAACATATTCTCGCTCATGGGAAAGTGCATGCCTAGCCAACAAATGTGCTACAATATTCGTTTCTCTATAATTGAAACTAATCTGCCATCCATCACAATTTGATATGAGATGTTTGATATCATGAATCACAGTAGCAGCTTCTAAGTTGTCTGAATCAGCTATAAAGATAGCAGTTACCAACTCCTTACAATCTCCCTCAAAGATCATAGTAGAGAAACCCAACTCAATGCACAAGAACATTGCTCACCTTAAAGTTGTAGCTTCCACAATTGAAGGTTTGAGAGATGCTTCCACTTGCAAAAAGAGATACTTGTACCTCCCCAGTTTCATCTCTGATAACGATCCCTAAGCCCGATTTCTTCATTGTTGAGTTCACAGCTCCATCCCAATTCACCTTTAGCTGATTCAAACAAGGCCTTCTTCATCAAGCCAGTTCTCTATGAGTTTCAGAAGTAGGTAACAGTTGAGTATTTGTTTGAGCCTCTTTTTACTCTTTAACAATTTTAAGAGTGTTATGTATGACCTAGTCTGGTTTATCAAACTTGCCTTCAAAGATAGTAGCATTTCTTCTAAGCCAAAGACCTCTTAAAATAACTGCTACATATTCAATCACCTCAATCTACAACTTACAGATTAGTTGCTTCCATAATTCACAAAAGTTGTTTGTTTGGCCACTTCCTTAATGGACTCTGATTCTCCCCACACATAGTCATCATTGATGTTTCACCCTTAAGATGGAAACTTCTCTTCATTTCCAAGTGATAAGTAGATTTAGCATTAAATTTTCCATCATTTGTGACCCTCCAAACCATTGAATCCTCAGCTGTACACTAACTTACATGTATACTACAGATAATCCCAGCTTCTTACTCATTAAAAATTAGATATATTAGGCTTCGGTTCCATGAGCCAGTATCTTCATCCAATAATTGATTCACGATGGCTTCTTCCTCAAGTATAGAAATAGTTCATTTGACTAGATTTGAGACATTTGAAGGGATCCATCTATCTTTCTAGATTCTGATTTGAGAACCAGAACCTACCCTCCATATTACACCTTCCCATGATAACTCCAGAGTGGAAACCAGACTTCTCCGAATATATGATGATCAAGGACCAACTTGAGCATCCATTACACTATCATTTTTGAAATATTTGTTCTTCAGAATTTTTGTAACAAAAGAAGATGGTTCTTGCATTGATCTCCACATTTGTTTCACCAATAAAGCCTTATAGAAGCTTCAAAATGTTTAAATCCCAATGCTCCCCTTGCTTTTGTATCCCCAAGTCTTGACAATTTCCTCCATTGGATTTCCTTGTCTTATTGCTTATGACTCCACCAAAATATGGACATAATAGAGGCCATCTCCTTGCACAGTTTCCTTGGTAATTTGAAGACCCCTATCAAGTAGGTTGGTATAGCTTGCACAACAGCCTCCAACAAAACCTCCTCGCCTGCTTGTGATAGAAAAGTGGTCTTCCATGAGTTCACATTAGCCCAAATTCTATCCTTAATGTCTCTAAATGAATTAAACTTAGAATTGCCTACAAATGAAGGCAAACCTAAATACCTTTTAGATAATTATCATAGCTAGAGACACCCATTAGCCTTTGCAATTGATGTTTGATGTTAAAACCTGTGTTGGAGCTGAATAATACTGCAATTTTTTGATAATTCAAACACTGTCCAGATGAAAACTCATATTTCCTCAAGATACTATTGATATAATTCCACTCAGATTCAATTGCTCTATAGAATATAATGTTGTCATTAGCAAAGAAGAGATAATTAACCAGTGGACAACCTCTTGCAATCATTACTCCTTTCATATGTCCTCCCATTTCTACTTCATTCAACATAGCGCTTAAAGCCTCAGCACAAATGATGAAAAGGTAGGGAGATAGAGGGTTTCCCTGCCTAATACCTCTTGATGGATGGAAAGTAGGAAATGGTCTCCCATTTACAAGGATTGCATAGCTCACTATAGAAACACATTGCATTATCATTTTAACCCATCTTTGACTGAACCCCAAACTGCCCATCATATTTTTTAACAAACACCACTCCAATCTATCATAGGCTTTTGATATATCAAATTTAATAGTCCTTGATCCCATTTTTCCTTTTTGCCTAATCCTCATTGAATGTAAAGCTTCTAAAGCAACTATGACGTTAATAGAAATTAATTGACCAATTATAAAAGCACTTTGTGTTTGGAAAATAATGTGAGGGAGACAGGTTTTCAGCCTACTAATTTGTCATCGCTTTAGACCCAATCTTATAAACTACATTGCATAAACTTATAGGTCTATACTTAGCAGGAGTAGTAGGGTTTTGTAGCTTAGGAACTAGTGCAATGTAAGCAAAATTGATTTCATTTTCTAAATCCCATCATTCAAAAAACTGAGCACTGCATCACATACCTCATTTTGAACTATATGCCAATATTTTTGAAAGAAGGTAGCACTGAAACCATCTAGACCTAGAGACTTGTGAGGTCCTATTTGAGACATAGCAGCTCTAATTTCTTCCTCTGTGAGGGGTTTCAAAAAATCCTTATTCATTTCTTGGGGAACTTGAGTCTTGACACCGCCAACACACTCTTTTAGAGATTCTTGTGTAGGACTGTTAGTAAAAAATAAGTTTCCATAGTACTGCATGAAAACCCTATCAACTTCCTCCATTTCTATAACCACAGCACCTTGACAATCCTTCACAGATTTAATCCAATTATTCTTTCTTTTATGAGTAGAACAAGTATGGAAGAATTTTGTATTCTTATCCCCTAACTTATACTAGTGCTTTCTAACCCTTTGCTTCCATTGGACGTCTTCTTGTTCCAATAATAGGCTCAGCTTATTTTGTAAAATTTTGATTGTTGCTGTATTATGAACACATTCTTCTAATTGGAAGATCTTTAGCAGCCCTGTTCTCCTCAATCTCCTTTAGAGTACCACTTCTTTTTCTTGAACTCCACCTCAATAGCTCTCCACCGCATTGCTATAATTTTGAAGTTAGACTGAACCATTTATTATTGTTGTAATTACAAACTATAGGCTTATTCCAAGCACCCTTGATTATCTCTTCCCCATCAACTTCTAATATCCACTTTGCCTCGAATCTAAATAGCCTTTTTTTATGTAAATGATTCCCCAAACCCTCTTTAAAAGACAACAAGAGAGGGTAATGATCAGAACTCCAAGCAACTAGTACCTCATTCTCACACATACTGAATTTTTGTAACCAACTTTGACTAGCTAGTACTTGATCCAGTCTTTCTTTTGTAAATGAGGCATCTTGATGCCTATTGCTCCAAGTATATTTTTGACCCTTCCACCCAATATCATGCAAACCAGTTTGTTCTAGAACTAATCTAAACCCCTCCATCTGGAACTCAGGTATAACATTCCATCTCATGATGAAACCCATACTTTTCATCATGAGATGGAATCTCATTAAAGTTAAGACACACCAACACTGACTTTGATTAGGTTTAATTAGATCCAACAGTCTCCACAAATACAATGACCAGCTAGTTTCAAGAACCCCATAAAAACTCGTAAGAAATCATTCAAAACCTAATTGCATCACCTAACAGTTGCACGAATATGGTGATTTGAGTAATTCACAATACTAACTGTGTCCTCATATTTCCATAGCAAAGCTAAACCACCCCTCCTGATGCAAATCAAGGAGCTGGACATGCTGATCATACACGTGGAAATGAAGCTGAATTTGCACAAGACCCTTTGTCACTTCCTAGTAGCCCAATTACAAGAATTAGAGCCAAACGTTTCAAGAAATCATTAAATGGGCTAATCCAAGATAATTGGGCTGATTCCAAAAAGACCAAGATGGGCTCAAATAATAATAAAAGCTTAGTCCATGTCATCAAAGCAATTGAAGAGATTAATTAGCATGCAAATTCATAACCAGCGTTGTCTGAACATTAAAGAGCATGAGTTTGTTGAGTTTCAAGGATATTAAATAGGAGAATGGACTTGGTCTTGGTTGGGCATGTTAAATGCATTAAATGTAGTCATTTAGCTATTTTTAGGTGCTTTTAGAAGTCTAGGAGTCTTAAAAAACGTGGGGACTTGTTTAGGTTAATGTTTGTATTGTTTTTAAAGCTGTAATTATGACTATTGCCTATTCTTGGAGGGTTGTTCCAAGTATATAGAGGGGTATTTCGAATTTGAAAGAAGCTTTTGATGATTCAGAAAATTACTTTCATTGAGAGGTCTTGTGCTCCTCTTGGTTCTTAAAAAGAACTCTTTGAACTAATCAAGTTAATCTTGTGGTGTTCAAGCAATCAAACTTATCACCTTGAATCCTTGAGAGATTCTTAGGTTTTCTTGGTGTGGCGTTTTCAATCATTCGTAGTCTTGGTTTTCATCTATTTAGGTAACGGGTCAAGACTCAACAAATCTTGTCTTCACGATCTTGGGGTTCCAAGCCATCATTGTTTTGGGTTTCATCACAATTGTTGGTGGAGTTCGTATCACCTCCTTCCAATAGAATCAATTGTAAAGAAACTCTGAAAACCCAGTCGACTCTTTACAAACTCCATCTCACTCGATCTCAATTTGTTTCTATTAGAAAAAAGTATTTCAGGGTACTTATCTCTGACCATTTGATAAAGGTCTTGAACTGTTTGGGGGTTCCTAAACCCCCGACAGTTCCAGCTTAGTGTTTTCATAATGATTAGTAGGGCTGGAGTCTAGCCACTACGAATTGAGAGTCATTGGAAACCTCAAAATCTGAAGGTGTAATTCTACCCTTCTTCCCCACTCCTTGTTCAGCCTCAACTTTATAAACTTCACACTTTTTCCTTTTTTTAACACTGTAAGAGTTAGAAGATACAGTACTTGACTTCTTTGTAAGTCTCTTCCGACTTCTCAACACCTGTTTCCCTTCACCTAGCACTTGTACTATGGTTGTTCCTCCATCCATCACGGTATTCGAAGGACTGGGCTTGTAACTGATAAGTGGGCTCCCTGTGCATGAAAATCTTCCACTGGACCTAAGAGACCCATCCTATCCAGTGGCTCAGTTGACACCTCATTGCCTTTAACATTTGGCTTTTGTTGTGGCACATTGATCTGGCTATTTAAAGATTCCTCCTCTATTAAAAATTGATCCTGCCGTTTACCAAGATTTCCTCCAACAAATATATGATGACCCCTTAATTCTAGAACCCCCAAACTATAATATTTTTCTTTTGTAATGTTTGATAGTTTAATGATATCATAATGACCATGATTTTCTTTAGCAGCCATCATATTTGGAACTTGAGGTTTATCACTCTGATAACCATACTTGGAACTTGGAACTTCTATAGATAGTGGTCGTTCTCTTAAGGCTTGATCAGCCTTGAGCCAAGTTCCAAACTAGTCCATTTTTCAAGTCTTTCAGGTACCAGCTTCCATACAGCCTTAAGCACCATGAACAATTTTGCCACATTTGAAACACAATCTAAGAAGCTTTTGATGCTTAATAGGAATCTAGACTTTCTCCCCTAGTAGGTTAATGGACCTGCCTCTTGAAATTGCCTTGTGAACCTTGAGTTCTATCTGCATTCTTAATTTCCCCAACTCGAGCCGTAAGCAAGAATATCAATATGCTTAACCAACCCAATAGTCTCCCCAATCTTTTGGCCTATTCCATCATTCATACAAGCGAATGGTAGATTTCACAACTAAATCCAAAAGACCTCAAATAAAAATTGCATCTTACTTGGTGGTGTTCAAGTACCATTAAATGGCTTAAGCACAAATAGACTAGCATCAAATAGCCAAGGCCTCCCATACATAACTTTCTCCAAATCTCTGTGTTCTTCAAGAGAAAGTACAAAAAGATTGCCATTTATCTCTGTTAACGAAAAAGAGCTTCTTAACTTCCATATTTTTGCCATAGTTCTTGGTTTCTTCTAGTAGAAGTGCTTCATCAACATGAATCGCACAGTATCCTCCTCCTCTATTAATAGTAATTGTTTCCTCTTATCTTCTATGAATTCCATCACTACACTCTCAATTCGTCAAACTAACTAGAGAAAGACCCCACTTACAAAAGTAAAATGATAGAAAAACTTCACCTCATAACCTCAGAGAGGATGAGAGAAGAAATCCTCAATACAAGTAATTAGGCGTGAGAAATATACAAATTTATTCATATTGTTTTTATTTCAAAATATGAATGGGAGGATATCATATCCTTGATTGTCCCCTCTAATTAAAAAATCCCATCCGATAGAGAGAGAAAGTCTTCATTCTCTCTAGAAAGCTTATCAGAAAACAAGAAAGTCTTTCTTGTTTTAGTTTAGTTTCAGTCAGTGCTTGGGGGTTATGGTGGCTTAAGGGTGACAGGTTCTTGCTCTCTAGCTATGGTGCCGCCTTGAGGAGAGGAACATCCGTAGCCAAAGAAGACAATGGTATAGTGGTCCCACCGTGTGAGAGGCTGGCTATCCTATTTTGATGGCCCAAGGTTGACGACAATGAACTAAGGTGAGGCGGGGCTGCTAGTCGATGAGAGGCGTGCTGCTCTGTTTGGAAAGAACAGAGAGTTGGTGGTACGAGTAGCGACTCTGGGTCACATCGGAAAGGCTTCATGGTGCTCTCCGTGCTTCGTGGTGGTCGGCACAGCAACTCATGTACTGCACAACAGTAGAAAAGAAAGGGGGAGGGCTTTGTTGTGCTCCTTCAGCTTTGCTTTAATGTATAATGTTGTGTTTGGAGCCGTGAGCTTGGAGGAGAACTCTGCACTTGGTGGTCTCTGCACTTGCTTGGAGGGAGAACGCGACACGGAGAGGGAGCAGCTGGAATAAGCGATGAAACCCTAAGTGGCTCTCCCAATGGGCCGGGCTTTTGTTTGGGTTGGGTTGGGCTTCAGCCCATGTATTTTTAGTTTGCTCACTGTATCACTTGTTTTTGAAGGTTTTTATTGTATTTTCAGTTATTTAGTTTCTTTTAGGTAGTAGTAGGAAACAGTCTCTAGGACCGAGGGTCCGTAGAGTTTTGTACTCCACTCCATGGGAGGGGGAGTTGTGTGGACTGTCTTAAACGGTAGTCTAAGACAGAGTTAAGTCTGTCAGACGATTAGTCTGGAGGCCTGTCTCTTAGATTGTTAGTCTGAAGGCATTGGACAAAACCCTGTTAGCTGCAAAGAAATTTGTGAGCTGGAGAGCAAGAAAATGTTAGAATTTGATTTGTATTTTATAGGTCAAAAGTTTTAATTGTCCGCTTCATTAATGAATGGAACAGTATTTCACCTTTCAAAAAAAATATATGAAAGGGACATCTATGCAGTTGACAATAAAATAACTATTTTTTCTACAGAGAAATCAAAAAGTTAATTAGAAGATTAAATAAATGTGAAATTGTTCTAAATGTCAGGACCAATATTTCGTAGACATTGGCAATATTGCTAGTAAAAAGCTAGGGATTCTAGCTGTTACGGATGTGAATTCAGAATCCATGCAATTTATTGTGTCCAAAAAATGCATGATGCGTGCAACTCCCTCATGTTATTCTTCCTATATATGTGTATATATATATCAATACACTCCACGTTGGGTCATAAGCAGTCACTACGTACGACGTGTGCGTGTGTATATATATATATGGTCGTAGGCTCGTAGCTATATACCTTAACTACTCATTGCACCAACATAAAGAAAGATGTTAACTAGGGTGTTAATTTAATATTAATGGAATGTGACCACAAACTGTGTTGATCGATTTTATTTAAATATATATATACACGCATATAAAAAATAATAAATATTGTTTATTATTAGTAAGGGGCGCCATCCCAACTTACCTTACTCATTAAGCAAGCTGGGTACTACAAGTCTGCATAGAAAACAAAGGCAACGAAGGTGGCCTAGCTATTGAAGGTTGCTGTTAATTTTTATTCAAATGAATAAACAACTACGGTGTAAGGTACAGATGAAGAAAGCACAGGAACGTCGGTCGATCTAATATTAATTTCTTGTTTGTACAAACATAATATATATCCTACACAGACACAGAGAGAGAGAGAGAGAGAGATGCAAAGGTGTTCGAGGTTTAAGCCAGCCTTTGCGACCCCTTGCCCTCCTCTCGTTTAATATAAAAAGACAACAGAGAAAAGGAGCAGATGTTTCCCGGCTGGTGCATAATAACCAGAGTTTTTACTTACCCAAAAAGAAAAGGAGCAGATATTCCACTTTAAGCCATGTTTGCTTAACGTCAGCTATTAAATTATTATACGGTTTCGACAATCCGTTTGGATTGTTCCTCCAGTTTTGTAATTTAATATTTGCTTCTTCCTTGACAGCGACCCAGCTTTCCATGCATACCTTCACATGCACTTGCTCGCCGAAACCCTAGCCAATTTCTTTGTCCACCTTTCACACTAATTAATTTGCCATTCTTCTTCTTTTTATTTTACCATTTTGACCAATATTCCTTTCAAACTTTTCCCTATGCAAATTTCACATTTACATGATATTGTATGGACTGAGCACAAGCATTTATCAACTATTATAATTAATCTTGTTCGAATTTGAAGGTCTTTATATATATTCTTTGAGAATTTATTAGTCTAGTCTTGAAATTATATATCCTGCATGCTGATCCCTATCGAATATAGTTCGTGCTATTTAGTAGATAAAATGGAGTGCGTGCGAGAGAGAAAAGGCCTACGTATTAATTATTAGGTGACAACGTACATAATGATAACTTAATTAGTCTAAGAAAAATGTTAAATGTACTTAAGAAAAACTTATAAAAGAATATCCATCTATTAGAAATTAGGGTTGTTTTTCAGCATTTCTCTATCACCAACTTAATTCCCCCCAATTTTGAAGTTCTCTTGCCACTCTCCCCTCTGATCCCCCCCCCCCCCCCCCCACGTGTCACAATAAGAATACTTAAATGAATAATATACTTTCCCTAGCTAGGTAGCTAGTGTCAGCTGATCTTGTCTTAGAAAATACATATATACGTTTCTGATTACAAACGTCCATGTCGCTGCATTCATGAGAATAGGTTGTTCAAGTTAAAATGTCAAAATTAAGAGATTCCATCAATCATGAAAATTAACTCCGAAAACTAAAAAATATTATTTTAGGTATGCCATCTATATTGGGTGGCGGGTGAATTATGAAGTCAATATTCCTTGTGGACGTGACAAAATGTTTTTGAACATATTAATTAATAGATATCACCACGACAATTAGTACTGATATCTACTATATATGATTAATGTGAGTGGTGATTTGAAGACTTTTTCGGTGTTAGAGCTAATATGTTGTTTGTTGGATTAATGTTTGGAATAACAATGGATATTCAGAGATCATGATGGCGTTAATTAACAAGTTATAACAATCATGGTATATAGTACTACTGATCATACCGGCATGCGTAAATTCGGCTTGACACTGGCTAGAATCACTACAAAAAAATAAAATAACCATTTGTGATGGATTATATACGATGAGAATGATTACTTGCAATTAAAACAGACTTATTTTGTCATAATATAGTCATTTTTGGAGGAAATAGTTGATCAAAATTGAACAGTTTTCTTGTAGTGAATGATATTGATTGGTTACAAAAAGAAATTAGCATTTGTTGTGATTAGTTCAAGCTTAAAATGAGTTTATTTTCATCAAAAATGATCACGATAGTTAAGCTTAAATGGTTCTGCTAAGGATCATGAAAAGCATTACACTTCTAGAATCAGATTTCTTAGTACTGTTGTCTGATAACACTAATTACAACATTAAAAAATTGCATGTGTTAATATTTCTTAGTACTAAAAAATATATCATTTCTCAGGTTAATTATATGAAAAGTCATGAGCCGAATCATTCAGCCATGTCAAATTACATTTGTGTCAATGATGACGATTATTTACTCGGTATTAGCCCCAAAAAAATGTTGCATGAAAATTGTTTAAAATGGTTTTGAATTCGAAATCTTTTCCACATGATCTAATAATTTTCATTGGGAAAAAACTTATACGTTGTCGACTGTTAGGTACTTAAGCATATATTTCCTCCTCATTATAAGGTGGTGATCAAGAAAAGAGAGAGAGGGTGAGTTGGTAATTTCATCTGTGCGAATTTGGCTCCTCCAGCCCTTTATATAGCTTGGCCACTCTGAAGCGGTTTCCTATGTGTTTTTTCGTGTTGCCTTGTATTACTTCAAAGCTTCAAGAACCATATTTCTTTCTCGTCTTTTGGAGTAAAATGGAAGAACAAGGGCAAGACCCTAACAGTCCAAGCCAAGGGTCGGAGCGAAACGAACCAGTCAGGTCAAGGTGGACTCCGAAGCCAGAGCAAATCCTAATATTAGAGTCTATCTTCAACAGTGGAATGGTTAATCCTCCCAGAGATGAGACGGTGAGAATAAGAAAACTGCTTGAGAAATTCGGTTCAGTTGGCGATGCAAACGTTTTCTACTGGTTCCAGAACCGCCGGTCAAGATCTCGCCGCCGACAACGCCAGATGCAGGCCAGCCTTGAACAGAGAAATCAAGCACAAGTAGCCAGTAGTGCAACTCAATTCGAGAGTACTAGCTCTGCTTTGGGTTTCGGGCCTGTATCATCGCCTTCTTTTGCCTCCCATCCATCTTATCACGTTGGTTCTTCGTCTTCATGTGGAGTTCTGGGCAACGATGGCGTTGATCACTCTCTCTTTTCTCTATCTGGTCAAATGGGTTTTCCGGAAATCGAGCAGGGCTCGGCCGTAACGCCTGCAGGTTTATGCCCTTCGGATGCTTCAGATTTGCAATACCAAACTGGTAAATGCATGGCTGATTTAGTTTATTCGTAGATACTTAACGTCTTCCATTTCAAAGATAAATATCTTTTCGTTCTCTTTAATTTATGCAATTCCAAGCTTTCATCTGGCCTGGAAAACCCTTTTCTTTCTCCCTCTTAGTAACTTTCCTTTTTCACGTTTGGTTTCAGAAGACGGTGATGAACCTTGGTTTTCTGATATAATCCACTTATAAACCATTCTTGGAGGCTTAATATATAATTATGTTCTACTATAAATTAAATCTTGTTTTCCACAAGTACAGTAAGGATACTTACAATGTTTATCTATAAATTCCAAGTCCAAAACTATCATGGCCAAGCTCAATTAGGACGACTTCTAGAGAATAAAGTATCAACTTTACACTGACATGACAGTTCTTGTATCTGAGGAGTAGAATGAAAGTTGCACTTTCCCGTAAAAACATGAGGTCTCTTTTCCTCGCAATGCGTTCACAGGTTTTTTAATTAAAAATAAATAAAAACACAAAACACAAAATAAAAAGCCATAATTGAAATTGATTTCTCTTTCTTTTTATTTTATCCCTCAATTAAATTTATCATGCTTACACCTCCCAAGTGAGTCCACTAAAGTCTTGACTTTTATGATATATATATATATAGTAGTTTTCACCTTTCTGCTATTGATCATGGTTGGTTTTAAAATTATATGAAAATTCATGATGAACTCCAAACTCTTAACTGAGAAATATTATTCAAAAATCTCCAGTTTCCACCCTACATCTCAGTTGTTTAATTCCATGGTTGAAATATAAATGGACATACTTTTGGACCTGCCTTTACAAATTTTCAGGATTAATTACAGTGTTTATCAATGGGGTTCCCACTGAAGTTCCAAAGGGGCCACTTGATATTAAGGCAATGTTTGATCAAGACGTTGTGTTGGTCCATTGCTCCGGAGTGCCGGTTGCTGTCAATGAATTTGGCTTCTTAATGCAGGGCCTGCAGCATGGTGAAAGCTATTTCCTGGTAAGCACATCTCGAAATTCATGATGTACACAGAATTTGGAATAAAATTCGTTTTACCCCGTCCTTGGATCCTAAGGGCAATTGATGTATATGCATTCTCATTCGTCTTATTCATCTTGAGGCTTCTTTAGTTTGTTAGTTATTTTAAGGGAAGTTAATTGCGGGTTATAACTCATGATCATCTCTCAATTTCTGTATATACTCTTTATTCTTTGGTGTTGTCTTGGATCGGATCATGCAATCCAAAAAAGCTGCTGATCTTGAGATGCTTAAATTTTGGAAACAGGTTTCAAGACAAACATGAGAAATAAAGCTGCGCCAACCAGTACTGGAAGCTTGGCAAGATGTGTTTTTACCCCCGCTCTATTTCTTTTCTCTGTTCGCAGCTAGGATTTGTCTAGGCGGTCCCAGGGGTACCTATAATTTTAAAAATAATATTTTATGATTATTAGAGACCAATTTTATAATATGCTATTATGTTCTATATAAATCAGTTCTGGACTTCGGTTAAATCTGTCATTCTATTTCTTCTTCTTGTTTTTTTGTTAGGCTAGCTATCCCAGAAACTTCATTAAAAGAATGTGCATGATTTTCTGAAAACTCATTACTAATCCCAGAAAAGCAATTAATCTTGCTTGCTCAATAAAAAGGTTCCCACAAACAAATAATGCCATATATAGTTGGTATTCATGGCGCTTCCTTACATTTCCTTTTTCTCGTGTAAGTTGATATTATATGATTATATATATATATATGAGCATTTCCCGTGTTCAAATAAATTTTTATTGACTGTTGATGCCTTAGTCATGACACCCTATCGTCCATTTTCCTTTTCAGATGGAAAAAATAAAAAATTTAAAGGGGAAGAAAGAGGGCTCACTCTAGGAGTACTCTAATAGTACGAATGTATTTGTCATGAAGTTCGCAAACAAGCGGGGAACTTTTTAGTTCGAGTAATGATGCTTTTGGTCCCCCACAACGAAAGTAAATCTATTGCAGGGCAACATTTTTCTGTTATATTCTGCAGAGATACTGGATGTTTGCAACTTTGACATCTGACCAGATCCGGTTAGACTGGGATTCTCCTTTTCTCCAGCTTTCAACATCAACAGTTATATTATAAATGAGATATGGGGGCTCCATAATAGATCTATGGATCGTTGTTGAGCTACCCTTGTCTTCATCTTCTTTATTAGAATCGTTTGGCAACTCGTTCCATCTCTTCTTGGAGCTAACTAACTGAGTCAGATCTATAGAATCAAGATCAAGTAGCCCTTCGGATACATTAATTAACGATAAGAAAAATTACTGTTAGTGATATAGCTAGCTAGTATACAGAGGTTGAAACAAACTATAGTAAAATCTTAATTAATTTAGGGATGGCTAATTTCTAACACTATTAGCAATTGAAAAAATAACATAGGGCTGAATGCTAAATAACATATAAGGGGTTATGTTAGATGCCATAGGAAAATCAAATCGAGCCTAAACTACCGGGTTCTAAGGATAGAAACTAATGGAACTGTATGTTTTCTCTGAAAGGGCCGGGAGACTTAGCGCAGTATAGCAGTACCAGGACTTCAGTTGGTTGTGTTTTAGTTATGTTTGATTGCTTGATTTGTTTTGTTGATTCGGGATGAATGTGATATAAGGTCTGCTACTAGCTAGTAAGTCAAATCCTAATTAAGGAACGGTTATAAAAATTAATTAGAAGCGGGTGTTCAAGACGATTCAGAAATTTGATAGAGAAGATGGAAGGCAGAATTCTCGGGAAATTTTCGAATGCGACTGGTTTTCACGTCGCCATTCAATTACCATTATCAAGAACGCGACAGATCACCTGCAGGGGGTTACTTTCACGATTGTCAGCGTGAGTTAGAGAAGCTTGGTAGTTGATCAGTGGAAGAAACATCTCAAAAGGCCATTGGGCGCGCAGCCAACAGGAAGATATTTCTAAAGAAATCCATATGTTCAAGCCGTGAACCTTGACACTATTGAATTAGGGCAGATTTATGACGATAAATTAAGCTAACAAAGTAACTGACGGCCACATGTTATAGATAAAACTATAAGATTAAAGTGGTAGCTTGGTTGGATGTTTAGGCTTCTCTCCAATGGATATAAGCTAGTTTTTGAGGTTCGATATCTTCTCTAGTATATGCATACACTGATTGTTGTCAGTTTTGAATGTGCCTAACTAAGAATGTGTCGCATGAAATTCTCTTCTTGGGTCATCTTTGTAAATTGTGGCCCAGATATGTTTCGAACTAAGAATTCAAGAGCATAACATCCTTATTATGTTTTCTTTTTACTAGAGGGATTCGTGAGTTTAGAGATCAGTTATTTCCTTGTTGTAAGATGTTTTAAGGCGGGGTACTGTATGATTTATCAAAGACTGCAACCTTAATTATTTGTGACACAAGATTGGCCAAGCAAGGGTTAATTTGTTTGTTGATGTGGTGGCTGTATTTCAGACTGCTGACATCATCATGCATGGTGTCTGAACTGGGGAATAATGCCGCAGGTTTGGATCTAATCAAGCCGCTGACTATCTTGCATGCATGGGGATCGGACGGATTAATTAGGTAATCAAGTTTGTCTTTCAACTAGAGTCCTAATTAGGAGGTGCTCTGTGATTCTCCTATATATTTATATTTAATTATATAGCGCCTCCAGAGCTGGTTTTTTCCAGTCCATATATTAGCTTCTTGGGAGCTTATTCGATCCATTGGCCAATCAGTGGCATATATGGTACCAAATATTCAACGTACGTGTCGTTACTTGGGGATGCTTTAAGGACATTCTTTCTTTTAATGAATTAATATACATAAGCTAGCTAACTGTTCTTTTGGCTTCTAAATGTAATTGCTATATGATGCCAAGCGGAACTAATCGACCATGTTCTAATTAGAGTTATACAAGTGAGTTGGCAATTGCCACTCCATGTATGGAGTTTTTTCATTGCATTGGTAAGGCATTAAAATGTACAGAAAGTTTGTCTTGGTTTCAGAAAGTTTCTTAATTTGTGGTTCCAAGAGCAAAACGAAGTTCCTAATTAGATGGTTTAGTAGTTGCTCTTCTGGAAAATGTAGTTTTTGAATGAAAAATGGACATATATAGGGGCCAGGAAAGTATACAGAATAATAATATTGTTGAATTTCTTTTGGCAAAGTGATGTGTCGGGCCGTAAACAATGTTAAGAAGTGGAATTACAAAGTAATTTGGTTGAGTGGACTGGGAAGCTTCATTTAGAGCTAGCTTATTCCGGTATGGCAGGAAATTATGGAGGTGCTAATTAAGTAGCTTAGCTGCTCATTGGTCCTATCTTTAGGGAGGTTAATGATTTTGCAAACTCTTCTGCCAATTTGGCTGATTGTGCATACTTAAGGTGTAAATGAGACATTAATGGCTTCTGGTTATTTTAGTTTATTTTTACCTGTGTATAATCATGTTGCTCCCACCACTGTGAGAGCCTAAAACGAAAGGTTTTCTTATATGGAAAAAAAAAAAATTATCATTGATAACAGAAATATTACAGATATTTATCAAACCAAATGGTTTGAGAAATAAAGTTTGGAAAACAATCATGCCATATTTCTAAACTTTCAACATTCCAAGCACATTGGGCAAGCCTATGTGCTACCACATTTCTTGTTCTATTGACATGTTAAACTTGACACTCACCAAACAATATTTGGATTGTTTTGGTTTCACTCAACAGGTTACCCAGCATAGCTGCAGATTCTGCATCCTCTTGAAGTTCTTTCACAATCAACAAACAATCACTTTCAATTATTAGCTTCTGGATACCTATATTAGCACAAAGTTGCAAACCTCTAAAAATTGCTAGTAACTCAATAGATTTTAGATCAGTAACTTTGTTTTCCACCTTACTAACAACATTTCCCTTATCATCTATGAGAATAGCACCAACTTCAGCTCTATGTAGGTCACAAAACATTGCCTCATCCACTTTTAGCTTTAAGTAACTTGGAGGTGGAGGTTTCCAGCAATAGTAATCCTATGTCTTGGTGTTGGGCAAATACTTGATGCTTGTAGACATCCTTTGTAATGATAGAGCATGTTCAATCACCTGTTTTGGTTCAATGCAAACTTTGTCATGCATTATCTTGTTTCTTTTAAACCAAAAACCCCACGCGATTGAAAAGAGTATAGTCAAGTCACTTGCTCTACCTTCTTCTCTCACTTTCATTGCTACATCCATTACATTTATATCCCTTTCCATATTTTCCATAATAGGCACATATCTATCCCAATAATCTCTAATTTTAGGATAATAGAATAATGCATATGGAAGATCTTCTAACCTTTCATTGCATAAACAACATGTCCCTTTAGTAGTCACATTCTTCTTTTGCAGATTGTGTTGAATACGTAGCCCTTCTTTGCAAGCTTTCCAAGCAAACACCTTTACTTCATTAGGGACTTTCATCTTCTAAAGAGCATTCCATAGAGCATGTTTTCTGCTAGCATTTGAACATTCACTTGAGTCACTACTAAACTTCTCTCTGGTTAATCTGTAAGCACACCTAACACTGAATGTCCCATTCATCTTCTAAGTCCATGTCCACTTAGCATGCTACTCTCCAAGATAGATCATGATTTTTAGAATTTATGTTGCTACATTTGGATTGAATAGAGCTCTTATCTTCTCCACATGTCACCATCTTGTATTTTCTGTCAATAATACTAGCCATTGTGTCTTCTTTGTTCTAAGCTTTTATGTATATGCTATCCAGTGTAAAGATTGATGGCCTAGGAATGATCCCTCCAAAGTTTTGTAGTCTTCCTATCAACTATCCTCCACCTACAACCATGAATCAACCACTTTTTGGCTTCCCAATTGATCTAGTGAATCTTTCTTTCATAATTTTTTTTGACTCCTCTAAGATTTTGCCATCATCGATTCTAATTCTAAACATAAAGTACCAGGTAGTAAAAAATAACTCATAGAATATGTCAGGATTGAGAGAGCTACTGCCTTTATAAGCACTTCTTTCCCACCTTGAGATAGCATTTGTTCTTTCCAACTCTACAACTTTTGCCAAACTTTTTGTTTTAGTTTTGATAAAAAAGGAAAAATAAGAAAAAGAAAAAGAAAGAAGGAAGGAACCGAAGAGTACTACTGACTTACTTTTGCTTATATATGTGTGTCTATGCACATTGTTTCATAATTCTTATATAATTAGTACCCCATGGATAAGCTCCTCATAAGGTTGTATTTCTTTACTTTTGCTTTCACTTCCAAATTTTTTTTACAAACTTTTGAGCTCTAATTCCTCCAACACGGCTAATTTTTCTTCCTTTTATCAACTTTTCAATGTAGCCAATTATTTAATTTGCTGCTACGCATTTCATGTTTACCACATTCAAAGACGCATTTCACATATAAAGCAACAAGCTTGGAATGACTCTTAGTTAATTTTCCTGGTTTACATATTTGCACACATATTATGCATAATTGGTTCAATAAATTGATATTAAGTCTTCATGATTTCGTTTCAAATTATTCTTTCAAGACCCAATGTCAATTCAGTTTTGACCATGCAAACATATTTTAACATGGATCATCTATAGTCTGACTGAATCAATATGTTCGCATATAATGGAAAATGCTATACATAATGTAGGTTTATTTACGTATCGATGTGGCCATGCTAGTTACATAAGAAAATGTCATCACTCGTCTTTTCAAAAAATGGTACAGTGTCATTTTTAAATCCACATTAATTAATCATTTTTTCAAGATGATAGAGGAATCTACAGTTAGGCCTACAACCCAACTAGCCTGAATTGGGTTCAGCCCGACCCAACCTGAGTGCACATGTTGAATGCAGCAACCCAAATTGGCCCAACCTGTTGGGGCCGGGTTGGGCTGGGCCCATCTCCACCCAAAACTCCATCTTTCATAGCAATCTCTAGATCCAACACTTGCCCATTGCCACCCACATCAAACTTCCCATCCCCCCATCTCTCTTCCGACTAAAGGGCTGGTACATTGGCATTCTATTGAAAACCTCTTTGCAAGATGCTTCAAGAAATTGAGGAAGATTATTGATATGAAAGAGTGTGAGACACCAAAAATTAGTGTGTTTTAATATATTTATTAGTATTTTTATTATTCTCTTTTTAGGTTTGGGCCTTTTGTGTAGTGAGTTAGGAGAGGGGTTTGTGTGTTGTGTAGTGAGTTGTTGGGCCAATTGGGGTGTAGGAATGGGACCCAACCCGTGCGTGTGAGGGAGCCCAGTCCCCTCCTCCCTAAATGGGGTCATTTTGTACTACAAGGGTTAAAACACACACACACACACACACACACACACACACTCTCTCTCTCTCTCTCTCTCTCTCTCTCTCTCTCTCTCTCTCTCTCTCTCTCTCTCTCAGGTTCACTCCTACTCAACCCAGTGCCGCTATAGCCAGCCCATGTTGATGGCATCAGCAACTTCCCTCGTAGCCTCCTCCTTTACGCCCAACCACCGAAGCCTCCCTCTTTCTCCCTTCTCCTCGAGCAACACCTCCCTCTCACGGGTTCTCCCTATCTCAGCCCAAATCCACCACCTCCAGTTGCACATCACGACCATTGAGCTGAGCCCAATTCCACCCTTCAAAACCCATCTTGAGTGTAACCCCATCCTTTAATCTGATTCCGGATGCCCTCAGGAGAGTTTTCGTCGTGCACTGCCATTCTCAGCCACCCCCAGTTGCCTTCTCAAGGCCGTGCAACCATCCCCGAGCACCCACATTCCCTTTCCTGTCGTCCCTATCTCACAAAACCACCTGACCCACAACTGATAGCCCCTCCCAGCCGCCATACTCTGCCACACCACTCTAATGAAGCCCTCTCCTCCACCACTAACAACCTAGATCTCCCATCCCTCTCAAGATAGAAACCCACCAAAAGCCCCCCGTCTTGCCCAAATCCGCCACTGCCACCTTGTGCTGCCACTGCTGACTCACTACCACTCAATGCACATGTACACTCTAGAATTGCCTGTCTGCACTATAAGTGGTCCTCCAACATGACCCTTGAGTTTTAAATATGATTTTTACCGCTAACGTTGTTTGCAATCTAGTTGCGTTGAGATGGGCCTTGGGTCTAATGAAGTGTTGGGCTTGATACTGTAATAGTGGTTGGAGTTGGGCCTTAGGCCGGATTGGAGGATGGGATTATGCATGTAGTTGGTTGGTGAATTGTGCACTTGTGTTTGTTGTGCTATTGTGTGATGTGTGTAATGCCATGACATCCAATATACTGTCTGTCATGCATATGCATATTTATCATTAATTGCCTAATTTCTTTACTATGCTATGTTATACCATGTTGTTGTGAAATTGTAAAATTGGGTTTTCATGTATTGGTGATAAAATGAGGGTGCGTGCGTATCTTGACCTCAAGTCGAGATGGGCCATTATCTCTGTACATACTTATAAAACTGAGTGATATCCCCTGGGTTTTGGTAGGGCGATAACGAAATCGGATGAGACGGTAATGCTCTCGTGCTAACTATGTAGCTCCTCTGCTAGCAGGGGCTCGAGGATGCCTGGTCACGCGCCCGGCGCGGAGCTAGGCATCACTCATTACGAAGTTATATACACAATCATTACCCATTGTGTGACAAAGGGAGCTAAGGTGTAAGGATGGTCTTGATGGGAGATCATGGTGTACATGGTAATAAACGGTTGTGCTTTGGGCCAAATGGGTTTTTAGCGTGAGTGGTTTTGGTTAAATGGGTTCCTTTTGGAAAAGGGTGGAAAAATGGATATTGTGGACCTTTGCTTGTATTTATGTCTTACTTTTTTTGTTGTATAAATGTATGCTTTAAATTCTCGACTGTTGCATTTTGATTACTTTATGAGATTGCGAAATCTCACTGTGGTATTCCTAATTTTAAGGAACCGTAGGCTTGATGCAGAGAATGAGACTTAGCAGAGGGACTAGCCCCACCCAAAGAATGAAGACTTGGAGAATTCGTAGTTGTGATTTGAAAGTTTTGCTTTTAATTCACTTCCCAGTTGGATAACTATATTAACTATGTGAGGAGTATTCAATTGGGTTGTAGACTTTAAATTTCTGGTACTTAACTTTGCCCATTTATTTTTCTACTGTGATATTTTGTGTTGCACACATATTGCATGCTTGCATATACTAGCACATGGCGTTGGGGTGTGTGATCTGTGTGGTCATTATCCCGGTGTCAATGTTTCCACCAAATCACACTTGGGAGTCAAGGGTGCCACAAAGAGAAGACAAAGAGACCCTTAAAATTCCAAGAGTGAAGAGACCCATCACATCTAGTGGATAGAGACCCATCTCTTTTGCTATCTCTCTTATCGGCAATTGACAAGGAACAATGCTCGTCGAATATGACATCTTTTTCTCCATCCTTGGCTTTCTTTCTCACTTTCTTTCTCTTTTTTTCTTTCTTTACCTGATCTATCTCTTTCTTTTTGTCTTTTCTATCTGAAAAATCTATCTTTTCTCTTTGCATTTAGAAATAAACTCCACCCTCTCAATAAACTCAACCGCCAAAGGTGAGCACTGCCTCCTTTTCATCCTCCTCAACGTCGCCATCGCCATGCTTTTCTTTAGGTTCGTGCCACCGTGGGATCATGAGCACAGTCGATTCCATCTTATCCCCTCGGACCACCTAGTTTTCCAATCAGAAGAGTCAACTATCCTTTCGTCTACTAGGTGCGTGCTTTGCGAGACCCACCAACACCATGACAACAGACTCGGGACTGAAACAGATGAGGACTGAAGTCTCCTAGGGTTTGGGAGGACTGAAGTCAATCAGTTTAACACTTATAATCCAAACTCTTCATTTTATCAGGTTGTTGAACCGATCATTTAATAACCTGGCATATGCAAGGTTAGGCTGCTCGGTTTGGCCGACCATATGCATAGGCCTATATGCAGTTGTCATTCTCCTATTCCTCTTCAAAGCATCTACACAACCTTCAAGAAATACCTTTTTAGGAGAAAAGGTTGGAGATGGAATCATCAGAGAGATTGAAGATAAGGTTGTCCACAGCGTTGGAGGTCTGAGACAATGAGTCAGAGGTATGGCAAATTCTCCAATAGGGATTCTAAATTAGAATAGGAAAAAATGATTATTTTTCACCCAATCATGTACAAGGTCTTCTATCCAGCTTGAAAACAATGAGAACTCAGAAAGATCTCAAGGCAGATCAATGATGGGGATTTCGAAGCAAAATAGGGGAAAACAGAAAATAAATCTTTGAATTGGAGCTTACCAGTGTAGCCAGCTTCTAATCGAACCAAATGGTAAAGGAACACAAACAAAGAGCTGAGAAGATGTGGGTTTGAAAAATCTTTGGAGAGGGACTTGAACAAAAATTGAGCTCTAGAACCATTAAGAGTAAAAATAGGATTGAATTTTCATGTGTATTGGGTTTCAAACGTTGAAGAAAAAAATAAAGGAAAAGGCCATATAACCACACCAGCACATAAAGATGCATGTAAAAGAGTGAGTACTGGTAGCATCACTAATATATAAATAAATGTGTGCAATTATAAAAGTAGCAAAAATAAAAGAAAAAAGACAATCCAAAAGTAAAGTACCAAAAAATTATATACAATTCCAACAAAGAAATCCTCCATATAGTTAGTACAACCATTTGGCCAGATAAATAAAAAAAGTCCAATCAAACTTCAAAGGGAAACATTCCCAAGTCATCACTCATCAGGTAGGGTCGATCCTTCATAACCATATCCGTCCTCTACAACAAAGTCTATGATACTATGGAATGGGACCATAGGTAGGAACACCACAATGAAATTTCACAATCTTAGCACATAAAATCATAGAATTGACATCCGAAAATACTAACACAGAAAAACATACAAACACATAACTAACGTGAGAAAGGGATTTACAAAATTACCATTTAACATTACCCAAAAATTTTATAGAGAAACCACTCAAGCCAAATTGCATTTCTATTTAGAAAGCATTCATTTTATTATGATATGCATCATGATCTCCCCTAGGGACCATGTATACACTCTAGCTCCCTTCGTCACACCACAGGTAACGACCATGCATGTGACTTCATAACGAACGATACCCAACTCTATGCTTAGCGTGTACTTGACAAGGAATCCTCTAACTCCCACTAGCAGAGGGGCCATGGAGTAGTACCGAGAGCATTACTGTCTTGACAGAGCCTACTATTGCCCGAAAACAGCCTAGGGGACGTCACTCAGTTTTATATTCTTTCCAATGCCCAGAGGAGCTCCACCAAGATAATGCTTCATCTTGGCTTGAGTCGTGATCCATATAAAATCTATACAATCATTTTAATTATGCATGCGCCATCGTCTTCCTTAGGGACCATCCACATACTCTGGCTCCCTTTACCACACTCAAGTGTTACTGTCTCATTCGAGTTGGCATGAGAGTGTTACCGTCTCATTTGATTTGTTGTTGCTCAGTGATAACCTAGAAAACGTTAGTCAATTTTACACACTCCCAAGTGATCAAAGGAGCTTCATCGAGATAGTGCCCCATTTTGATTTGGGGTCATGATACACACACAACTGTAAAAATCTCATTTGTCTTTTTGATAGCAAAAACACAATTCCCCAATTCACGACACTAGTACCAACAAAGCACAATAATAATGAAAAATAGATTAATAAATATGCAGTTATGGAGCAGGCAATTATTGGATGACATGGCATAATACAATACAACCAGTAACACAAATTTAATAATTTTCATAGTTTCAAAGAATTAGGTTTTCCACAACTACACGTGATTTCGCTCCACAAGGCCCTAGGCCAACCCTTCACACCAACAACAGTTTCTTTCTCAACACTTCTTAGGCTCCCGACCACTTAACCATTCACATTCAAGTTGAGCAAACACAAGGCCAATATTCCCATTGTTATTATTTTCAAGGTTAGTTTAGAATTTTACTTACATTGTGGAATGAGAATTTTTGGATGATCAAGAGCCCTGCCTTAGGTATTCCATGAGTGTGTGCATGCACGTGCTGTTGGGAGAGGGAAAAATAGTTAGAAAATTCTAAATGCTATCTAAAAAATAACATATAAATAGAGTGACATATGGCTTATAGTGGTCGCTTCAGGAGAGGTGAAATACAGCAGAGGTAGTGGCGGTGCATAGTGGCAGAGGCAGATTTGGACAAATTAATGGGAAACTACGACTGGGGAAAAAACTAAAGGGTAGTAGGTTCAATGTGAATAGAGTGTGGAGGAAGGAAGACTCTTGGTGGTTGGTGGTGGCGCATCGCTAAGAGGAAGAGGGATCTTGGCTCAAGTTGGGTGGATTTAAGATTGGGAGCAAGAGGCTGAGTTGAGGGAAGAGGCTGTGGGGGTTGTCGAACTACCACCAATGAGCTCTTCAGAGCAGTGGACTACGGCGGAACCTTAGGAGGGAGATAGAACAAGTAGAGAGTATCTGAGTGAGGGAAAAGAGAGAATTGAGGGATGGAGGTCAAGATCGAGAGGAGCCCACCATGTCTAATGTTGGACGAAGGAGCTATGAACTACAGAGGCTGATGGATTAAAGAAACAAAATCGACGGCAATCGATGTTGGTTAGGATGCCGAGTGATGATGGTTCTGAGTGGCTACAAATTTGCTCCTTCTTAAGTCAAACAACGGTGGATGGTGGTTGCAATTCTAAATTCGATGAGAGAGAGAGAGAGAGAGAGAGAGAGAGAGAGAGAGAGAGAGAGAGAGAGAGAGAGAGAGAGAGGGCCAACTGAAAAGGGAGATGGAAGAGCTCAATGATGATGGAAGGTGTTGAGACGAGGACAGTGGTGACGACATCAAGGGATGGACGACAGAAATGTGGTGCTTAGGCTGGCGGTTGAGACCCACAGAGGAAGAAAGAGTTTGGGGGAGGGGGTAATGAAATGGAGGAGCTAATGATGAGGAAGAGCTATGGTCGTTGGACAATGGCAGAGGCAGTGGTGGCAAGTTCATATTAGCAAACAGAAGAAAAAGAGAAAGAAGGGGGTTTGGGGTGGTGTAGTGTAGGAGAAGGGAGGGGAGAAAAGAGAAGAAGGAATAGGAAAAAGCGAGTTAGGGTTTTCAATCGTAGTCTAAAACAATGTACTTTTGGTGGGAGGGTTGGGCTTTTCTCATACGCTAATGGGCTCATACACGAGCTGGGCCATAATCTTGCCTCCACTCACCCTAAAAAGAACACACTTAAACCACATATTTGGGCTCCACCTCACTACAAAGACATGCATTTCCAGACTTGGGCTTCAAGTGGGTTGGGCTTCAGAGTATAAATTTGGCTTCCAAAGCAAAATTTCTACTTCCACCACTGCTGAAAATGAGGTTGGTTTTGGTCAATTTGATTGATCCTATATATATATATATATATTTATATGTTTTGGGGCTTTTATAAGCAGCCCTAAGGTTTGGTATGACAAAGTGATTCGATTTGGATTTGGCTAAGTTTGGAATGAATAAATATTTGGTTTACCTAGCCCATTAGTCCAATAATGGAATATGCTGGAATTTGGTTTGCTTAGGGTTTGATTGCTTTGAACCGAATTTGGATTTATAAGAGTAATATCAACTTTAGCTTTTCACTAGGAACTTTTCACCAACAATCATAAAATTTATGTGCTATATTATCACTTAAAATATATTATGTGTTACCAGCTTGCAATGTTATTGTTGAGTTGGATGTATTGCTGGTAGTTAATTGGTACAGAAATAAGAACCTCCTTGTAGGCATGTAAATATTTGGGAGGATATACTTGACTTTCAAAAATTTATAAGTTTTGATGTGCAACATATATACAGAGAAGGAAATGGTGTGGTAGGTGTATTAGCTAATCTTGAAGCTTCATGTATTACTTTGTCTATCTCCTCTATTTTACAATTACCCAGATATTTGTATGGACTTTTTGTTATTGATAAATCTGGTTTACCACATTTTAGATGGAAATAGTACTTTTGAATATTTGCTTTATTTATGTTATTGTAATGATCATATTGTGGAACAATAGGCTGCATTTGGATGTTGAGGTAATCTCAGATGACTTGGGTTGATTTGTGAGTAATAGTATTTTGTGAGTCTCATTGAAATGTATTTAAATGTAAATAGGTTGAGATATGTGTTTGAATATATGAAATAAGTTGAAATGGGCTTAATATTTTTTAATGAAAAGTTAAAAAGGTAGTGGATCCCATCAATAATTGATTTGAGATAAGTAGTGGGTCTTATTAATGCAAGTGGTAGTTTTTTCTTAGAATGCATGATTTTACAAAAGCTTTTGTTTTGGGATTTAAGTAACCCTAAAAGCTATTACATAGCTTGTAAAAGGTATTCCTCTACCATAATTAAGATAGGGTTATTAATAAAATTTGGGAGTAGTACCATCCGTCTTCCTACAAAAAAAGAAAGAAAAAAGAAACTAATTTAACTAAAACTAATAAAATGTAAGATGAAAATTAAATAGCATTTACCTTAATACAAAACTTTTGAATGATGCCAAGCAAGGAGTTAATGGTATGTGTGGACATTATCAATATCGACGGACTCAAGGTGGATATTAAGAAATGCTATTAGTCAAGTGTATGGTTAGAGAATCTTGACTGGAGAAAGCACTAGACAGGACTAATATTGTTGTGTAAGATTGGAGAAAATATAGATCAGCTGAGGAATATATATATATTTATTTTCATTTAGCTTGTAATGCTAACGTACAGAGCAAAAGCTAGATCTCCCATGGAAATGTCTTGGAATGAACCCAGGGATAGTGGTTAATTTCCTGAACTCCTTTCTACGAGTGCTTCCATGTAGAACTTGTTTTATGAAACTGCATGACCAGTACGTGGATTCCTCCTCGAATGGAAACTTCAAAAATAAACTTATATATATTATATCAGCAACTTGGCTTCCGCACCGACCAATATAACCAATCCAAAGGAGACGGATGTTTGTTTCACGTTTCTTTACTTTTACGTCAAAACATGAGGAAACATTTACTGAGAAATACCCATGTGAACGAAGATATTTCATGTTCTATTGGTTGGCATGCACGTCTATAGAAAAATAAAGTTCACGTTAGATTCTGCAGTAGTTCTAGATGCCATATAGATCTTCACTGTTTTATAATATATGGCGCTTGAAAAATGCAGATGTGTGGACCAGACTTGAAACAGCAGCTCAGTCAACCTGTTGTTGGAGAATCCGAGGTGGTAATATTTTAATCATACTCATGATTTTTAAGCTAGGGTTGCAGAACTTTCCCATTGCTCACAAATCCAGCTAGCAAGAAGGCTCATTTATCTAGAAGATTGTGAAGATTACATGGGCTAGCTCAACTCGTATAAATCTTGAGTTTGCGTGCGTGCTAGTACAATCGGAGATGCGCGCAGTCACTATTTTTTAATGGCTATTACTAACTTCTGTATATAATTCAAGTCTCCGGTAAAATTAGGAGTTTCTCACTTGTATTTTTTGTCTCTTAAGCTAACGAAAGTGTTCTTCAACAACATCTCCTAATAATACTTGTGAAGAGAATATTTTTTGTTATATTTAATGTAATTTGAATTCAAAGGTCGGATTATTTTGGCAAATTAGAAAGAATTGCTTCAGGAGAAGTTAAGTCCCAAGTCGTTGAAATTAATGAAATATAATGTATGGGATTAGGCTAATTAAATTTAATTCCTCCATGAATCATTATCTCATTTTGAATGATTAATATAACAAACTTTAAAATAATTCAAATTATATCTTAGTTTAAAGTTTCAATTAGTATTAATTACCTCAGTCAAAAACCAACACTAACTTTAATAAAAATCCATATAAATATGGCAATATTCTTAATATTAAAACTAAGCCTTTCAGCCATGGATGAGGGAATTTTTATTGAAGTTAATAGTGGCATTTCATGATGGGCAAGTCATACTGAAACTTTAAGACGTTACGGTCTCATGAGTTACATGAGATCAAAGTTTGCATGTGGAGAAGATTTTATTTTATATTTTTTTGACATAATTTACCTCATTAAAAATTTCACCAAACTGTTGCATAGTCTTGATCTCGTTCTTAACTCCATCATCGGTTATTTATGAGGATACTTGCATCTAAATGGACTACTTGTTTGCATGCCATTCCGATTTGCCTTTCGTTCAGTGGGTTGAATTTGCCATCCTCTCTCTTTCATATACCTCTTTCGTAATACTCGGCCTAGGACTGTGCACAAGGCCCTAAAACTCAGCTCGACATTTAAAAAAAAGGAAGCCACCAAAACTGTGTGTTTGATGGCCTATGCCCTTAACCCATCATTTTCTTCTTTCCCCAGCCCCGACACTCCCTCTCTATTCTCTGTGATTAATTTTCTTTTTCCGTCGCGCACACACACGCCGTTCTTACCCTCTTTCATTGGGTAGCATCTCCATTCTTGGTTTTTGTCATTGATATGAGTAACACTACAACACAATTTGTCTTTTATGACAAAGGAAACCATCATAAAAAATGACTAAAACATCACTAAAGACATCTGGTGATGGTTTGAAACTATCACCACGACCGTCACCTAATATGCATCACAGAAAATAATTAGTGACTGTTTATTGCACAACTATCATTAAAAATATTTTTAGTGATGGTTGGAGATGTTCCGTTTGGTGAAAAGTTCAAATGTGGCATTTTTTGTGACGGTGGAAATCTGTCACAGAAAGTATATAACATACAAATGTTCAACAGAACGTTCAAATGTCAACCCGACCGATTGACATTCGAACAATAGAAGTTGGCGTTCGTTGGTTATGGTTCAAACATATCACATTTACATTCGAACGTTTATACATTCGAATGTTAACTACATTATACGCTCGAATATCTGATCAAATGTTAACGGACCAACGTTTGAACGTAACAGATATAATATTTGAACATTAGTTCGAATGTTAACGGATAAGCGTTCGAACGCAACTGGTATGTGCAAAGGTTTGTTTGAACGTTAATCGTTTAAACATTCGAATGTTTTGTACGTTTAAGGGGGAGTACATTCGAACATTATGTTATAATTTTGTATGATTACGTTCGAATATTGGTTCAAATGTGAACCCATGTTTAAATGTTTCTTATTTACATTCGAAGATACAAATCAGAAATACTAATTTCATAAAATTAAAAACATACAAATTGTATCATATTACACTATCATTTAACAACTAATAATGTCTTATAAAGTTTCAAAATTAGATATTAAAAGTTATATACAATGAAAAAATTAATAAAATATATTTCTTCTTCTTTCTTCAACCACCACAATTTTGCTACAGTGACATAATACTCTCCATCTACACCATCATCTTCTGCTACACTTGCTCTAGGACTTCACTGCATATTCTTTTCTCTTGGTCTCTCTATTGCTTATGCAATGCATCTCTAAATCAGACTGGCGTTCCAAGAGAGACTACACCTCTTGTTGTCTCGACCTTATATACTCATTTTCTTGTAGTACTGCTTCTAAATTTTTGGTAAGATTATTAATTTGTGAAATTCATGAAGTCGTCTAGGATGAACTAGGATGCTTGAAAGAACATCCCAAACCTCTTACCATACTAGACTTGGTCCCAAGCACTTGCGTGAATATATCTATGTCACTAGGAGAGGATTTCTTAAAAGTTAATTGTATCTCTATCATTTTTTCCTGCAATTAGAAAGAAAACATACAATAAGTAATGTATTAAAAGAAATACAAATAAAAAATAAATTATTCACATGTTGCATAATTTATTTAACAAAATTAACATCGCTTACATAATTATCTGTAACGGCAGGATCCATGCACTCACTACGCTCATTAGTTTGAGCAATCACATAAACATGAATAAGTAAAAAAATTTCAGGATTATCACGTTTCTAACAAAACCACATCAGCAATTTTAAAAGATAATGTCAGAACTTAAATAAAAGAATATCAGAAAAATAAATGAATTTCTATAAGTTATTCATTACCATTTTCTTAGTAAGACAGTGGAATGACCTTGAACCGATATGATGTGTAGAACTTAAGTACTACAAAATTAATTAAGAATGTTAATTGTCATATATATACATATAATATATAGAATGAATATAAATATAAATAATTAAAGAATATAAATCTAGAATACATGATAATTTGAACTTACAAAAAGATCACAATACTTCTTTCAATTGTCTAACTTCATCTTCTGGAAAGGGGACTGCGCAACCTCTTCCAACATCTCAAACTTCTTGAAGTGGTCATAACATCGTCACTTATGATGCCAAAATAGTGTAGCTATCAACTCATTCATAGTTCTCAAATCCTTGCTACAACTAAAATCGAGGTTGAATTCATCCTAATAAGAAATGTACTCTCAAAGTAAACTCATCAGCACACGACTTCGAATACGTTCCTTAATCTTATTCGGATTGCCATGATTGCACATAAAATTGAGCATAAGCTCAGACTACTGTACTAATACAGAAGGAAAGTGCTACTAAACTATCATCCACTCCTCCAATGAAATTATCAGGAATGGTGACTTTGAATTTTCTATGCCTTCTATTTTTCTTAAGAGAGATGCCAAGTATATTTTTAGGACCACGACGAGTGGATGCATCAACTAATAGATAATAGCATAATTATAGTTATATAATTATTGAGATTATTAAAATATAATTAATTATCAATGACATTTTCTTACTAGTAGATGTCTGGCCGTCTGTCTCTTGTGTGTTAATTTCTTAAGGAGCGGATTCCTCAGGTGGAGAGTCCTCAATGGGTTTGGGACTTGGCGAAGGAGGCATATTTCTTCGTTATCATTTTAGTAGCATCCTTGAAAATAATTAATATGATAAAGAAAATTAATTAGAAGAAATTATTAGAACTATAATATTGTTTAGTCACCAATATGAATAAAATATTTAGTACTTTTATTCTTCATCTTCGGATGTATTTTCTATGCTTGTTTTAGAATCTCCCTCAATAACATTTTCATCATCATCATCACCATCAACCTTTTCTTCATCCTCCTTATCAACTTCCTCCCTAGATTCTTCTTCATCTTCTTCTTCTTCCTCACTTACTTCAATTGAATAATCATTTAATATGGATGGGTCGAGATGGAGGGGTGAGATGTCATTTCTACACAAGGGGAGTAACTTGAGTGCACCGAGGTCAACAAGCAAGTTAATACCCTCTCTATCCTCCTGGTAGGCCTCTACAATTGGAGTGTCATCTTCGTCTTCACTATTCTCGTGATCTGCACTAGTTCCTACTTCATATATATTTCGAATAATAAATTTTTGTATGACTCGCCAAGTTATCTTTCCACTATCTTTATTAGCACTTTTCATTAGATCAATCAAGTAATAAAATTGGATAGCTTGACAAGCCAATACAAATAGATCATGTTCGTACCATTTAGATGCAATATGGACACTCGTAAAGTGATTATTCCTATGTATCGAAACCCAACCACTACCTAGATCCCACCAATCACATTTAAAGACATATGTTACATACTTACCCTGATATTTCAATCCGATAATATCACGTATGACACCATAATAGTAAATATCATCTATTTCATGACTCCCCTCGATCAACACAGCATAGTTTTGAGTCTTTCTATAACATTCATGATCAAGAGTGTGTAATATATAACCTCGAACTGTGTATACAGTATATCAAAGTGCTCTATTTAAGGGAGCACAGGCCAATGCATACAATTCAAGAGAAATTAATCGAGAATCACGAGCACATTGTTCCAAAATCTAACAATTGAAATAGTATATACTTATTAAAAGTTACCCAGAATTAAAAGATCCAAAATCTAGCATATATGTAATTTTAGTTCATACACATTGTTCAAACCATCCCGGAAATTCTTCCTCATTTCTTCAAGATAATTCTCCCTCTTATACTTTATGATAGTGACCTGTTAGCCAAATTTTGTGGGGCTTCTTTGTTTTTGTAATTTCCAAATTGTTGGTCTAGTTTCATGCTATAATGCATGATATTGGCATGTGACAGACTAATAGCAAAAAAACTAAAATTCTGCCAAAGAAAAGATGCTTCAAACTTATTTATTTCTTATTATTTATATTATAACTTAGTATAAGTTGATTTATTTTAATTACTTAAAAAATAAGCACATATTAGTTATAATTAGTTATTATGTCTAAAATGTTTACTAATATTTATTTACTTAGTGGAGTGAATTATTTATTTACTCAATCGTATATTATTTTATAACTAAGCATTTATTTGATCCTTAGTTATTGACTCTCTATTTTATTTTAAATAAGTATATTTATTTATTCCAACTCTCTACTTATTTGTCTATTATTTTACCTATTATGTTTAGTTATTTATTAGTTATATACTATTTAGTTTTGGTGGGTTCAAGACTTCTTTCTTGAAGAGGATTTTACTTTCTTTATATATATATATATAGTTAATAATATAATGATTTAGAACCACACAATGGTAGGATTATGTAATAAGTCTACATAATATATTTAGTAAAACTTGGACATCCTCTTCAAACCATGATTTGAAGAGACATAGATTTTTTATTTTATTTTTATATAGGTGGTGGGGGGTAATTAACTTATATATAGTTATTATTTGTATAAATCATTATACATAGTTAACTTATTTACTTATAAGTTAATAATAATCATATTCTAATTAAAACTAGTATGAATATATTATATATACTTATTAAATATTAAATATTTATTCTCATATTAAATGTTAATATTTTAACCTTAGTGAACAGTAAGTTTATCCTTAGTCTTAAATTAAGTTCCTAAACTTATAATTTTCCTGAGAAAGAACAAATTCAAAACAATCAAAAAATATTCATAAAAAAATTCCCATAAATCCACAAACAGAACACAATATATTTCTAACCATATAAACATATTCAATAATAATTCACAAACAATAATCACAATATATTGACTATTTCCAACATATTCAATAAAAGTTCACAAATTTATTCACAATGATATCACATATTTTCACAATATATAAACATATTCACAAACAAATTCACAAATTTCACATATTGCCAACAATTTTAATAAATATTCACACATAAATTCACAATATTTAAACATTTTTTTTTTCAAAAGAGAGGATAGTCACATGTCCAAAAGTGACTTCCGCCCAAGTTTATTGATAAACGCTCATTTCTGGTAGAGGAAAACTGTGGTAACAAACTCCAGCATCTAAGGGTTTACAAGATCAAACAAATAAATACCAAACCCAGGTCCTAAATTAAATCTAATAAATCATAAAACAAATAAAACAATACAAATCAACACAAAAAACACCTCTACTAAACAACCAGCAGCTCATTACTGTCTAATATAAGGCATACCCAATCTATCCATACGAATTAGCCCTCGTATGGGGCCCTATAGTTCATCGAGCCCATAAAATTCTGAATTCACACCTTGACTTCCCTTTTTGGCCAAAACATTTGCCACCATGTTTGCTTCATGAAAAATGTGACAAAAAACGAGCATTAAGCTCCCATGCAATCTCTTTGACTTCCTCCCAATAATCTCATAGAAAACCAGTATCTACAAATTCCTAATGCTAACCAACCAGTATCTACATATCCCTGTACATGGTAATTAAGATGCAATGCATCTATTATATTTTAGTAGTATGCAATAAATTGCACTAGAAACTCATGTAAATCTAAGTTAGATTTAGAGCAATTTTGCAAAATATCATGGTACCATAAAACTAAATATCGCAAAAGATTTCATTGTTTAAATTTCCTCAAAACAGATAGTGTTTTACATTGTGACCCATAAAAATCCATGTGTCCCTTTGCTTGAGATACATAAAAAGACTCCTCTCCTTTGAGGAAGTTTGGGTTGATTGAATATTAGAACTAGATGTTTTATGAAGAATTGTGTATGACTGGTTGTATTTTGGTCCTGATATGAATTCTTGTTGATTTTTTTAATTGATCAATTAGTAACATTGTATGCTTCTACCATACCCTTGAA